>NW_017307143.1:440405-447175 GCF_000935625.1 Nanorana parkeri | reverse complement strand
AAACGAGGTGGGGGGGGGGGGGGGCAATGATGTACCCAAAGGGTTAAATCTGACCTCCGGCCTTCCCTTCAGTCTTGCAAAGTTGTACCGGCTCTTCTCCTGGACTGAAATGGCTTCCTCTGATTTCAATGCACACTGCGAGCTTCTCACAATGTGCATTAGAAGCTGCAGCAAGTCAGATAGAGCCCGCTTCATTTCCTGGTTGGAGCATGCCCAGCAACCCAACCTGAATGTCCAACCTGACTGTCCAACATGAATGTCCTTGGTCTGTCCCAACGTATTCATTGGATTTCAGATGTTTCAATCATAGAAGCTCAGCATCACATGTGAGTGTTACCCATCACATGGAGGCGTTACCTAGGGTGGTCTGCATGCAGATACAGTCTACCTAGGAACGCCCACTCCTCCAGACTGACACCCACCCATCAAGGCATTATTATATTTGCATAACTCCTCCCACCCACCTGGGTCCCTGTTGGGGAGATTTCCCCTTCAGGGACTTTAGAGGGGTGAGAAGAATTGTTCCTTTGGGGTGATATATAGGAATTAAAATTTGCCAGAGATTATACATTTTCACCACATTATCCAAAACTTTACAAACATTTTTGGGGGAGGTTAGATCAGAATAATTTTTTTTCATTTACTCTGCATTAAACTCCGGTTTTTTTCATAATTACAGAGCATTGCTGATACCTCTGTCCAATTGTGCCACACCCCAAAATCGTAAGTATGTACACAAATAGAAAAAAGGGTTTTTAAGACACCAAATCACACATTTGATAGGTTTAAATAATAGCTTTTTTTTTTCATTGTACTTAAAGAAGCAGAAACGTTGCTGTGCAGAACTCAATTACACTGTGTATAAATCCCAAACCCTTATCCCAGACAGTGGCCTGGTATGGGTTTTAAGGGGGGGACCCCAGGCAAAAACAATTAATAGGAGTTTCTCCCTTCATGGCAGAGTCCCTCATGCACATAAGGAGCCTCTCTTCACATCAGTAGCTCCTCTAAACATCAGAAGCCCCCCTTTTAAATCAGGAGCCCCCTCTTCACATCAGGAGCCCCTCTTCACATCTGAAGCTCTTCACATTAGGAGCCCCCATTCACATCAGATTAGGTTTTTTTTGCCCGGAGTTCAATTTTAAACATTTCCCTTGTAAAACAATATTTTGTTTTTGTTCGTCCCTTCAGAGATACGGGCTGATTAAAAATAAAAAAATATCAAATAAACGACCAGCATCAAAAGCGATTTACAAAAACTTTAGTGGGACTTTAAATCGAAGCCGCGCTCCTATCGGCCGCGCTCCTATCGGCCGCGCTCCTATTGGCCCCCCTCGGCTTTTCCGCGAGGAGAAAGGAGAGAAGAAAGAACGGCCGCGTTATTTATTGCAGGGGCTGATGTAACAGTTTGCACGCGGGATTATGAACCTCGCCCTGCGCCCGCTCAAATTTAGATATTAGCTTTCAATTATCCCGCGACGGCGTTGTACGCACCACGCATTTCACAGCTCGCTAGAAAGAAAAAAGAAGAAGAAAACAAACAAAGCGACAATCCATTTTTCACCCCGTCCCCATTAGCAATTCAAATTGGGAGAGTTTGTGATATACAGGAACGCAGTGTAAACAGCTCATCAAGTCCCATAAGTTTGACACGGTCCCAGAAATGAAAAATGAACCCGGCTCCGATCTGTAATTAGCAAGGGGGATGACAAACGCGTTTTAAACCTTCCTGAACATATGGGTAATTATTTGACTACCATGACAGCAATGCTCCGGCAACCATATTTAATTCACCGAGGTGATTTGGCTGTCTCACACTGTAGCACAATATGCCATTTAATGACTTAGTACAAATATTACCACTAAAGAACGCCGGGGCCCATAGGATCCTATTACCGCTCCGGCGCCATCCCGGGGAAATTAAACCCGGCAGTAAAATTTACGACCAAGAACAAAATTTTTCCAGACGTGCTCATGGAAATCAATGACTAATTGTTGCGGAGCGTCGTGACGGAGAGAATGCAAATGGACGGATCGTGTTTATTTTGATTTATTTATTCGTGTTTTTTTAGCTTTGCAGCCGTGTCTCTATCGTGATGGTTAACTGCACCCCAATGACGCGTTTCACTCCTACCCACCGGAGACAATCGTGAATTGTTGTGGAGCGTCATGATGGAAAGGACGCAAATGTGTTTTATTTATTATTATTTATGTTTATTTTTTTATTTTTGTGCGTGTTTATTTTGATTTTTTTCTTCTAGGTTTGCAGGATTGTCTCTATTGTAATAATTAACTGTTCCCAAAATGATGCGTTTCGCTCCTATCCAGCAGAGGCAATCCTGAATTGCTGTGGAAAGGAATTGATTGAAAGGAGGCAAATGTGTTTTATGATTTTTTTTATGTTTTTATTTTTGTATTTACTTTTTTTTCTAGGTAAGAAGGATTGTCTCTATTGTGATGGGTAACTGTGCCCACTGACACGTTTCGCTCCTATCCACCGGAGCCAACCTGAATTGTTGTGGAGCGTCATGATGGAAAGGACACAAATGTGTTATGTTTATTTATTTTTTATTTTTCGTGTTTATTTTTATACCTACTTTTTTTTTAGGTTGGCAGCTGTGTCTCTATTGCGATGGGTACCTGTGCAGGTGGCACTCCAATCCACCAGAGACATTCACTAATTGTTGTGGAACATTATGGTGCAGAGAATGCAAATTAATGGATTGTGTTTAATTTTTTATTCAAATTTTTTTTTTGCAGCCATGTCTCTATTGGGACGGTTAACTGTGGCTGACGCGCTTTGCTCCAATCCACCGGAGATGACTAACTGTTGTGGATGGAAAGTATGCAAATGAATGGACTGTGGGTTTTTTTTTTTTACGGTTCTTGTTTTTTTTTGTTCCGTTTTGCAGTCACGTCTGTATTGTGATGGTTATCTGTGTAACTGACACGTTTCGCTCCAATCCACCTGATACATTCATTGATTGTTGTGGAGCGGCATGATGGGGAGAATGCAAATGAACAGGTTGTGGCAACAGAAAAGAAAACTCGCACACCGCAGTTCAACCGACAAATAAATCAACTTTAATCCATAAGGCTAAACATATCCAGCATACCGATGCACCCAACCCCCCGTTAAAAGCCGCCCTTGCTAATGCATTTCGCCCATTTGGCTCTACTGCGCTAAAGTGATCCCTTTCCGGGGCCAACTGCACCAAAGTGATGGGGGGGGAGAGAGAGAGATGGGGAGAGAGAGAAAGGTTAAGAGATAGATCGATGAATAGACAGACAGACACAGATAGATAGATAGATAGATAGATAGATAGATAGATAGATAGATAGATAGATAGATAGATAGATAGATAGATAGATAGATAGATAGAAAGCGAAAGAGAGAGAGAGAGAAGTCAGAGAGAGAGAGATATGGGGAGAGATAGGGTGGGAGAGAGAGAGAGAGAAAGAGAGAAATGTTAAGAGATAGATAGATAGACAGACAGACAGATAGATAGATCCATAGATAGATCCATAGATAGATAGATAGATAGATAGATAGATAGATAGATAGATAGATAGATAGATAGATAGATAGATAGATAGATAGATAGATAAAAATAACAGAAATATGAAGGACTTTCCTATCAGGTTGGTTGCTGGGAGATCGCACTTATGATACTTTGTACGTACAGCTTGGTTAACATTCATCAATAAATTTACACGGAGGACAGTTTGGTAAATAAATTGTAATGTAATTGTAGTCATTAGCGTCTCCTCTGAGTGTTTGCGGTGTAATTGATGTTATCTCGTGCAGATGGTGGAAATGATTGAAGCAGGTGAAGAGGCGCACTGTAATAATAACATCCCCGCTGACTCTATAACTATTTTTGATCAGGTTACGTAATGCTGACTATAAGCGAGCGGAAACACTCTACAACAGCCAGCCAGGAGGAGTTGTCTATTGCAGGCGAGGAAATGAAAGTTTACACCCCAGGTGAAAAGTCACAGCGGTCGGGATCTAAAAGCTCTAAACCTGAAAGTGCTCAGAGCTGACCGCTTCCGGGTTCAGACACTACAGAGCAACATCCAAACATCTGTTCCTGTATCTCCTCCTTGTAAAAGCTCCAGCAGTGACAGTAAAAAGGAATAATATAATTGTTTCAGAGACACATTTCCACATTACAGGGAGTTTGCATGTATGTAAATACAGCCTGCACCACCCCCCCCAAACTACATCACCCAAGAGCTCTTTCTCAACACACAGTGTAGGGTCAAAGCAGTAGAAAAGAAATCAATGTATTGTGTAGAGGGGAGGGGGTAGATGTAGCTATGTAGTCCAGCAGGCAGAGCTGACAATGCTTGTTGGGATTTCATTACAGAAGAGGTACCCTGTTGTCAGGCCAAACAAGCAGTTAGGAGCTCACTGAATTTTTGGCAGGTCAACATGCATTTTTCTGTACCTGCCACAGTTTTAGGGATAACATATGGGGAAATGTGCATGTATTGCAGAGATGTTCATATTATATATTTATTTTATTCTGCCCTGACAAACCCTTTAATATTATCAAACGTTGACCGGTCCGCGGCGATAAAAAGGTTGGGGAGCACTGCTTTAAATGATTCTGATCAGTGGATAGGTCTACCTTATGCTGGCAGTTATTCACTATAATCCAGGAGGAGACGGACCTTCCACTTGTCACATGGGTTGGAGCCATTTACAGAAAGCAGTACTGCCAATGACTGTATATGCAGCATGGATGCGGGAAGGGGCTGTTCTCACATTCAAGGGGCAAAGGGGTAATTATTTATTGCCAGGAGGGAAGACTAAAGCTAATGTTTGTTTTTACCCTTTTAATTACACCTGACGTGAGGGTGTAGGCTACTATTGCTTCCCTTTGAGAATGTTCAGGGCCGTCTTTAACGAAGGGCAAAAGGGGCAGCTGCCCAGGGCCCAGTCATTGTTGTGGGGCCCAAAGCAGTTGTCCCTTGAGTAGGTCCTGCGCTGCAAAACTCCTACCACTGGCCCTGCATCTCAGCACTGACAGCAGAGTGATGGATGATCGCAGAGCAGATGACACGGAGAGAAGAGCCTGGTAGATTACTTCCTCCTCCATGCTGTGTGTGCTGGGGGAGGTGGCTGTGCTATGACCTGGACGCCAATGTTCAATGGCCTTTGCACCTGGATGGGGGAGAAGGAGCCTGCCGGGTGAGGGGACTACAGCCTGAATCAGGGCAGCATGAACGGTGGGTGTCTGATGGGGAGGCCCTGCGTGTCTGTACTGGCTGCTGCATGTATGTATTAGGGAACACTGAACGTCCAGAGAGAGGGGTCACTACGTGCTTTCCGTGTACATATGATGGGGGGCACTACCTGCTAGTCAGTGCTAGCGTGAGGCTGCATAGACAGTCGTCTGAGAGCGCCGGAGGGAAGAGGGGGTGAAAAATGCACCTTCACCGGCCCGGCCTGGCCCTTTAGCACGCAAAAGATACACCCGCGCACCCTTCTGTTTACTGTGCGATCGGTACTGCATAGTTCAGTAGTAAAGATGGCCCTGAGAATGTTAGTTCACTGGCTGTCATGCTGATGCTAACATTACATTGCTTATTGAGTTACAGACATGAACCGGGTATTGGAGATAAAGAATTCTGACATTTCTTTGATGCTCATTTACAACATGCTGGCAACTACCATTGTGACAGCCTCCCACACTTTGCTTATGCTAAGTGTACTTTACTGCCAGCAACTGCCTAAGAATTCCACCTTTCCTCATGATAAAAACTCACTCAGGGAAAAGCTTGCAGCCAGCAGGGGAAGCTCTAAGCATTCTCGGAGATCAACCGTATGCTAAGCAGAGGCCTCAAGAGGAACATCCCCCCCCCCCCTTTCTTTTCTAGCAAAGATAATAAATTGTCAAATGGAAAATTAACACAAAGTAGTGCCGGGCTTTCTTCTTAGAAAGCCTAGAATGCCTGTCAAAGAAAGTATCATAGTTGCAAACCTTAGTAGTCAAATACTCATTCTATATATACAGTATATGTACTGTATATATATATTAGACATGTGCACCAGCAAAAAATTTGTTTAGTTTAGTTTCGTTTTGAAAAAAAAAAAAAAATTAGTTTAGTTTAGTTTCGTTTTGAAAAAATAAAAATTTGTTTAGTTTAGTTTCGTTTTGGAAAAATTTTAGTTTAGTTTTGAAAAAAAAAAAAAAAATTTGTTTACTTTAGTTTTCCGGGTCCGAAATTAAATTAGTTTCGGACGAAATTCGTTTATAAAAAAAAAAAAAAACTTTACTCTCCAATGGCTGGACTTGAACCAGCAAACTTCACAATGGCAACTTCTTGCAAGCCTCTGTACTTTAAGTATAGAAGCATTTGATATATATGACTGCAATATGTAGCAGTTGACAGCTGAGGATGTCAAATGGGCGGAGCGAGCCGTGACGTCATGGCTCGCCCCGCCCATCTGTTGACTTTCAAACTGAATGTCATTTTTGTTAGTTTTCGTCAGATTCGGATGGTCGTCTGCGGCGGGACTTTTTTTATTTCGGCGGGTCGGCGGGGGCGCTGCATCCTGATCCTGACTCTGGATTACATCGATGGAGCCATTTTTTTTTCCATTTTTTTATTAAAGGACTAGTCAAAAATTGACTGTTTGTTTTTTTTTCAATTAAAGGATTTTGTCAAAAGTCTGGACTTTTTACTAACTATTTGATTTAACTCTTTAGTGAATGGGTAGGGGTACAAGTACCCCTTACTCATTCACATGGGGGGGG
>NW_017307143.1:420088-438850 GCF_000935625.1 Nanorana parkeri | reverse complement strand
TTAGCAATGGGAATCCTTTGCTCTAACCGCTACACTATAGCCTCTGTACTTTAAGCATAGATGTGTTGTAGAGGTAAAATGGTGTCAATGGTGCAACGAAATTCGTCCAATAACGAATTTCGGGAAATCGGGAATTTCGGATTCGTTTGCATTCGTCTTAGCTGTAATTCGGAATTCGGATGCATCCGAATTTCCGAAAATTCATCCAAAACGAATTTCGGAACGAACCGAATCGCACATGTATAAAATATATATATATATACACCTAGCTTATAAAAAAAATTGCTTGCTTGCTTCACCCCCCACCATAAATTTCAATTGTCCTATCACTATGATGAAAGGAGAAGCTTGGATGATGCGCTTAGATCTAGCAGCCGATTGCTACACCCAAGCGCTGTCACAAAATAGTGCTTGCAGCACCGTAGGCATAATGTGCCTTGCGATTCCATGCGGGCGTCGCTACGGTACCATTCACTTCAATGGACCACCACGACCCCCGCACTCATCAATTCGTCACCAGCTTTACAGTAAGGTGCACACGGAATGGGCTTTAAACAGTAAAATAGCAAAAAGTTTTCCTGGCACACTCACAAGCTAGCATGTAAAAAACTTGTCTCACACTAAGGTTAAATTGCGTGTGCACCTTACTGTAAAGCTGGTGGCGAATTGATGAGTGCGTTTGTCATCTGTTTTGCTTGACTGTTTTGGTGCAGTGATGCATGGGGGGTCTCAGCTGCCATTGGGATGTGCAGGATCCCTTGTGTGTCTCTGTGCCTTTAATTGGGGTTGGGCTTCCTCCTGACAAACCTGCATCCAATTTTATCTTCTGCCCCCATGTGCTCCAAGATGGAGGCTCTGATAGTTTAGAGTTAGGACTGCACTATAAGAGGTGCCTTGGCGCGGCTGTGCGGCTTTCACATTTTCTGCAGAAGACGTGTATCCAAACCTCTGCTTTTAACCTTAGTGTGAGACAAGTTTTTTTACATGCTAGCTTGTAAGTGTGCCCTGAAAACTTTTTGCTATTTTACTGTTTAAAGCCCATTCCGTGTGCACCTTACTGTAAAGCTGGTGACGAATTGATGAGTGAGTTTGTCATCTGTTTTGCTTATATATATATACAGGGGCGTAACTACAGATCATGGGGCCCCATAGCAAAATGTTAATAAGGCCCCATGGCAAACCCTTTAAAATCTAAATCAAGGACAGGTAGCAGGAGATCTGTCTACATAGTCTCTTCCTCTACATCTGATATCAACTCTTCTTGCCCTCTTCCACCCCCAGGCCCCATAGCAGCCGCATGGGCTGCTTTGGCTATTGTTACGCCCCTGTGTGTTTATATGTGTGTGTGTAAATATATATTTCAGGGCCCCCCCCCCTCCTCTGGGGGACCCGTGACCACAGCATAGGAGCTCACCATATAGCCTATAGAACGTCCGTTCTTCGTCTGCTCTGTGTGATCACTGAGACCGTGGCACTGTAATCACAGCGCCACCTGTCTCAGCTGTGACTAACTGCAGCTGTCACAGAACCCTACCCTCCCTGCGTCCTATGGTCTGGTGGGCCTCATGGAGCGCAAAATACAGTATATATATGTATATATATTTTAAAAAAAATATTATTATTGTTATTTAAAGTAACAAGTAAAAATAAATAAATTACATTTTGGTATTGTTAGAAGTTATATTCGACTTTGACTGTTCAAATTTGCAAAAAACAAATGGCGGTTGGGTCCGTACATCGTTACTCGCTTGTCAGAATTTATCTTTCCGAACTGGTGTCTAAAGAATCTTCGTAATAAACTCTTAATAGTGTAATAACGGTAAACAGTAGTCATGTTTCATCATAAAGTCCTAAACGTTGATTAATCAAATTAATTACAGAGCAATGCTGTATCTAATTTTTGGCTAAGTCATTGGAGCAAGTAATTGCTTGAGAAATCTAAACTCGTTTCTCCGACAGTTAGCTGCAGTCCGCTAGAAATGCTTCTCGCAAGGCAGTTCCGTTCACTAGATACCTTCTACAATTCCAACATTTAAATCATTAAGATCTTCATTTTCAAGGACAATGATCATAATATATTGATGGGAAAACACGGCATCAATTTGAGCAAGGAATGATTCTACTCTCAACATCGGAGGTGCTAACTAGTGCGGGCAGTTCATAACTTCAGCTCAGTAATCACCTTTCAATTGACATTCTCTTCATAAAGCAAAACTGTTCTCACTTTGTAGATCAAAGTTGTCCCTCGCCGCTACGTTCATCCGGGACTTCCAGGTGCAACTTCGCTCATCTCTACCCATAGGGTAGCGGCTTATACTGCAGTGCGCATGTGTGCATGAGACACATCAGTAAAGCAAAACAAACGACAAACGCACTCAACAATTTGTTACCAGTTATACAGTAAGGTGCACACGAAATGGGCTTTGAACAGTAGAACAGTAGAAAGGCATCATGGCACACTCACAAACCAAGATGGAGACTCCCATAGTTTAGAGTTAGGACCGCACTATAAGAGATGCCTTGGCGCGGCAGTGCGGCTTACACATCCTTTGCAGAAGACGTGTATCCAAACCTCTGTCATTGTCCTTAGTGGTGAGACATGTTGTTTTACATGCTGGTTTGTGAGTGTGCCATGAGACACATCAACCCCAAGACCTGGCTGCATTTGTGGCATTGTACCGATGCAAGGGATGATTCAGGGTAGACATTACACTGCCCATGACCACAGGCAATGTACACTCAATGTAACTCATTAGCATCTCGGGGTCTCGGCTGAAAATCCATACTTACCTTACCTCAGACTACGTCTGTCAAATTTAGGTTCCCGAAGAAGCAGGGGGCAAAACACGTCGAACCATACTTCACAAAAGCAAACGTTTCCCAGCACACTCACCAACCAGGCTGTAAAAAAAAAAAGGAAAAACAAATTGCATTGTCTAACTATTAGGGTTAAAAACAGAGAATTTAGTAGCACTTTTGCAAAATATGTGGAATCCACGCTGCCTTGGCAAAAGGCCCCTCTGTGTAGTGTGGTCCTAACTCTAATGAAAACCTCCATCTTGGAGACAAGGATGAATTGGGTGCCAGGAGTTAACAAACCTTAAAGGCACAGGGACAATTCAGAAGCTCAACACATTACACTGGCAGCTGAAGCCCCCAGTGCATCCCCACAGCAACTCCTACAAGTAAACTATACTTCAGCCACAGTGGGTCACCGGAATTCAAGAAAGACAAGGAATTGAAAGAAGACTTTAAAAGAGAACTATGAGGTGAGTGAAAATCACTCATCCTCATAGTTTGAGTCAACGTGTGACAATGAAACTGTCCCTGTTCGGCTCAATAGATCGGGAAGTGAGTGAACGCATACCGTCGCTCGCTCACTTCGCGAACATCTCCCTGCAGAGAGTGGTGACTGTCACTCCGGCTCCCTACATGGATCCCCCCCTCCCCTCCTCGCTCCAATCCTCCAGCACTGACTGGAGGAACGGACAAGGGAGGGGGTGGGCACAACTGGCTCTGCCTCTAGATAGGCAGAGCCAGTTGTCATCCACGCAGGTAGGTGGATCTCCACAGCATTGTCGGGATCCGTCCCGGCTGCGGAGGTCTCAGTATACCACGAGCTGGAGCTCGCGATATACTGAACTTCAATGCTAAAGCCTGATGAAGGGACCCTGTGCGGTCCCCAAAGCGCTTGTTTGGTCATATGACAAAAAACTTCAATAAATTAAGCTTTTGCTATCTTAAAAGGATTGGTGTGCTGGTGACATTTCTACAAATACTGAACTTTGGGTCACGGGAGGACGCTAGTATACGTCCTCCCGTGAACCTTAGGAGAACTATGGGGAAAAACACTTACCCCATAGTTCTCTTTTAAGTCTAGGATACAACCTATACTAATATTTATGAGTTTAAATATTGTTGTCACCTGCAGATGTGGCTTGAGGGTGGGATCTGATGTTCTTTATGGATGGACTTTATGGAACATCTTTTATTGTATGGTGACTGATATTTTATTTTAAAGGAATTAGATGTAAAACAGAGATATAAAGAAGGTATGTCCATAAGTAGACACTGTAGTCCAGACTCTCAGCAGAGAGACAAGCCAACATTTTCTATGGAAAACAATGAAAGATAAAAAAAACTGTAAGCCACCAATTGCCTTTAAGCCCGGCAAGCCCCCGAGCCTCTGCTAAGATCAGCAGATGAAAGATGAGATGAGTTTTAATCTCTAGCTCGAGCCCTTTCCTTTTCAGTGATTTTCATCTTCTTCCTTATTTTACCAGTTTGCTTCATTACAATACTTTTCAAGTTCTTTGCTTGTTAAAACAAACTACCCTTTTTATGCTACTCCTCCACTAAATTGCTAATTTATTCGAATGCACCAGATGTCAACCGCAAAATAAATGTGTTCTCCCGTTCCTGAACGAGTCGCATACAGTCACATCGAGATGAGAAAGCATAGGTTTTATAGATGGACAGAAGGCGATTAGAAGACAGAAAGTAGGAGGAAAAAAGGAAACGTCTGACTACGAACTTTCCTCTGCAATCTGCTATGGCTCCATCCAGATACTGGTGTAGCAGATGAGTAATTATAACATCCATTCATATTGTTCTCTCACCTTAGATTAATCCCATGCCCTGGGCATAATGTACCTGATATCACAATGGGCTTCTTATATGAAAAGGATCTGCTAGTATACTGCTAGATGGTGTGCAGAGGTTTGGAAGATGATCTAGGGGCCGATGGTTAAAGCTGAACTCCAAGATAAACGAATATTGTCTAAATACAATACTTATTCTTACTTGAACATTTGGGTTCTTTGTGTATTTGTGAAGCAATCCAGCATGGAATAACTTCTGCAGCATCTTGTGTCAACCAACTGACCCCATGACTCCAGTGCGCCCCTTTCACCCTGTGTCATCCAGTGACCCTTGTGACTCCAGAGAGCTCTTAGACTCCTGTGTCAACCAACTGACCCCGTGACCCCAGTGCGCCCCTAGCACCCTCTGTCATCCAGTGACCTTTGTGACTCCATAGAGCCCTTAGAATCCTGTGTCATCCAGTGAGCCGTGACCGCAGTGCGTCCCTAGCACCCTGTGTCATCCAGTGACCTTTGTAACTCCATAGAGCCCTTAGCATTCTGTGTCATTCAGTGACTCCTGAGCATGCTGTGCGATCCAGTGACCCCTTTGACTCCAGATCATCCTGAGTATCCTGTGTCATCCAGTGACCCCTGTGATTCTAGAGCACCCTAAGCATTCTGTGTCATCCAGTGACCCCTGTCATGCCAGAATGCCCTGAGCATCCTATGCAATCCAGTGACCTTAGAGCTCCCTGAAAATCCTGTCCCATCCAGTGACCCTTGTGTCTCCAGAGCGCTCTGAGCATCCTGGTCATCTAGTGACCCCTGTGACCCCGGTCGCGCTGAGCCTCCTGTGTCATCCAGTGACCCCTGTGACTCCAGAGTGTTCTGAGCCACCTGTGTCATCCAGTGACCCCTGTGACTCCAGAGTGTTCTGAGCCTCCTGTGTCATCCAGTGACCCCTGTTCTCTCACCTTAGATTAATCCCATGCCCTGGGCATAATGTACCTGATATCACAATGGGCTTCTTATATGAAAAGGATCTGCTAGTATACTGCTAGATGGTGTGCAGAGGTTTGGAAGATGATCTAGGGGCCGATGGTTAAAGCTGAACTCCAAGATAAACGAATATTGTCTAAATACAATACTTATTCTTACTTGAACATTTGGGTTCTTTGTGTATTTGTGAAGCAATCCAGCATGGAATAACTTCTGCAGCATCTTGTGTCAACCAACTGACCCCATGACTCCAGTGCGCCCCTTTCACCCTGTGTCATCCAGTGACCCTTGTGACTCCAGAGAGCTCTTAGACTCCTGTGTCAACCAACTGACCCCGTGACCCCAGTGCGCCCCTAGCACCCTCTGTCATCCAGTGACCTTTGTGACTCCATAGAGCCCTTAGAATCCTGTGTCATCCAGTGAGCCGTGACCGCAGTGCGTCCCTAGCACCCTGTGTCATCCAGTGACCTTTGTAACTCCATAGAGCCCTTAGCATTCTGTGTCATTCAGTGACTCCTGAGCATGCTGTGCGATCCAGTGACCCCTTTGACTCCAGATCATCCTGAGTATCCTGTGTCATCCAGTGACCCCTGTGATTCTAGAGCACCCTAAGCATTCTGTGTCATCCAGTGACCCCTGTCATGCCAGAATGCCCTGAGCATCCTATGCAATCCAGTGACCTTAGAGCTCCCTGAAAATCCTGTCCCATCCAGTGACCCTTGTGTCTCCAGAGCGCTCTGAGCATCCTGGTCATCTAGTGACCCCTGTGACCCCGGTCGCGCTGAGCCTCCTGTGTCATCCAGTGACCCCTGTGACTCCAGAGTGTTCTGAGCCACCTGTGTCATCCAGTGACCCCTGTGACTCCAGAGTGTTCTGAGCCTCCTGTGTCATCCAGTGACCCCTGTGACTCCAGAGTGTTCTGAGCCTCCTGTGTCATCCAGTGACTCCTGTGACTCTAGAGCACCCTGAGCATCCTGTGTCATCCCGTGGCCCCTCAGACTCAAGAGAGCCCTGAGCATCCTGCATCATTTAATGACTCCAAGTGTGCCCTGTGTGCCCCTGTCTCTCCAAGTGTGCCCATGTCCCTCAGTGACTCTTAGTGCACCTCCACAACACCTGTGTTCCCACACAGTATTAAATATGCTTCAGCCTCATCTGGACAGTCCCTCTGTCAGTGGAGGCAGACCTCCATTCGTGCAACTGGAATATTTGTCACGGGGCCTGTGCTGCCACAGCAGCTTGTTTTATTTTATTCATGTATTATTTGTGGTACATTTCTGTACAACTTTAGGTACATGCCCTTATCCAGCACTTAAGTACATGCTCCCTTCCTCTCTATGTCCCCAGTTAGTTTCAACTGCATGCTTGATATTTAAGAAAGCTTTAGACAAAAACGTCTTTTAACCTGCAAGAAAGACGAGGAAAGACATGTACCAGCCGGTAATAAAATAAATTAGAGATGTCTACCCATCTAGGTTTTCACAAAACGTTTACCCAATATTCACCCATTTTTACACAGGATTCAATTATAAAAATAGATGAATTTTAATTGAAAGTTGTGTGAATCTTGGGTAAAAACAATGTGAAGTTGGCGAGCTCACAGATGACTCGCACAGAGGGTTTTGCATAAAACAAAAGCTTTTTATTTTCCTCTTGCAGGGCAACCAAAAAACAGTAAACACAAATACACGCTTTATCTTCAGCAAAGTAAAAGTCCAAATCTTCGGCTCAGATAAAAAAACATAAATGTGTCTCACCGACTTGTTGTATAAAAGTCCTGAACCTGGGGAAATCCCTTCCCAGGACTATTAGTCCTGCAGCACAGTAGCACAGCAATCCAGCAGGTCTCTCTCTCACACTAGTCACAGCTGACTCCTTTCGCCTCAACTCCCACACTCCTCTCTGGAGTTGCTGACCTTTTCAGCTGCTTCCTGTGTCAGGAAGGTGAACCCTCTGGCGCCCCTTAAGGGGACCACAGCCCAAAGAGTGGCAACATATATCTGAGTATACAGGTGAAACTCGAATAATTAGAATATCGTGCAAAGTTCATTTATTTCACTAATGCAACTTAAAAGGTGAAACTAATATATGAGATAGACTCATTACATGCAAAGCAAGATAGTTCAAGCCGTGATTTGTCATCATTGTGATGATTATGGCTTACAGATCATGAAAACCCCAAGAACCCCAAATCCACAACCTCAAAAAAGTAGATTACATGCAATCAATAAAACAAGGATTGTACATAGAACAATATCGGACCTCTGAAAAGTACAAGCATGCATATGTACTCAGTACTTGGTTTGAGCCCCTTTTGCACCACTTACTGCAATTACTTTTGCATGATATTCTAATTATTCGAGTTTCACCTGTATAAGAGTGGCACACAGACATCTGGGCCTTCTTGGTGAGTTACACTGTCTATGGATCTTGTGGAGTCAGCAAGTTGACATACAGTTTATGCACACTGGGTCTCAGGAAGTATGTCTTTTTTATAAAGCAACAATGAAAATATTTAGGGCCCTTTCCTGTTTAAGAGCTGCCCAGCCAGTGCCAATGTACTCTGTACACTAAAACAGAGGTTTTCACTCTGCATGTTAACAAAGGTTTTACTTTTTTTTTTTTAAAGAAAAAAACTTTTGGTTGTCTCACTTTAAAGTCAAAGCCAAGAATATGTAAACAAAATATTTCCCCCTTTACCAAGTATATAACTTTGTTAACCCTTTATAGCTAAAAAAAAGTTCTTCCCCCAGCGTGTGATGGCAGATTGTTTTACTAAATACACAATCTGAAACTTTGTCTTCTCCGAATCCAGGAAAAACTGCCAAGAACGTATTAGCATATCTTTGAGAATACCGCTGACTTTCAAGCTAGGATTGGAGTTTCAGGCAACCTGTTGTTTTATTACTTGAATGTTATATTTGATTCTTTATTCTATGCCCGAAATTAAACGTAATTGTTTTTTTTTGTCCTTCTCGTTCCCCTCCTTTGTATCATGATGGGTAAATCTAAAACCTCAATCCAAACAACCTTTCACTGTGAAATGTGCATTTGTTGAATTGAATTTTGCATTACCCTTTGCCCAATGTTTCATTTTTAGCATGTTTTTTAGCATTATGTACTTTTATATTACTGAATCAATATTTATTGTATTTTTTCGTGTTCCTTTAGCTCTCGTGTAGGGGTCTCGTGAAAAGACCCAAAATGATTTACAGTACATTCTCCTTTTGATGTTTTATAATAAAATGACCTCTTCATTATTGGTGCAGGATAACCCAATTATGCACGCAGCCACATTTGTGGGTGTGGTACATTATTAAACAAAAATATGTGTGTTCTGGGGTATTCTTCGTGGTCAGGCATAAGACAACCAACTTGGTTGCTTTACCCTTAAGCCCCGTTCACATTGAGCGATTTATCACGCGGTAATTCCCGCGATATCGCGGCAAATTACCGCACAATATCGCGCTCAAATGCATTTCAATGGGGCAAAGGGTCCTGCTGTCGCGGGTCGTGTGTCGCTACAGCAGGACCCTTTTTGGAGCGGATTTAGCCGCGATTCAAGCTTGCTCAATGCAAGCTTGAACGCGATATCGCGTGGCAAATCTCGCGATATCGCGCAATATGCAAATCGTGCGACAAACGCACGATTTGCATATCGCGCAGTGGGAACGGGGCCTTAAGGTGGCTTCTAAGGGTAAAGTTGCAACTATATTTAAAGAGAAAACACAGAGAGGGGAATTTATCAAAACTGGAGAACACAAAATCTGGAGCAGCTTTGCATGGCAACCAATCAGCTTCTCTCTTCAGTTTATTCAGTTAAGATTTGAAAATGAAAGAGAGAAGCTGATTGGTTGTCATGCACAGCTGCTCCAGATTTTCTCTGCTCCATTTTTCATAAATTCCCCTCAGTGTATTATTAATTAGTACATCCATTTAGCTTTGGTTACGGCACACATTGGCTGTGGCATTGTTTCAAAAGGCTTATACAATGTCACAACAGTTATTTCCAACCAGAGTTGCATTAATCTTTCACCAAGATCTTGTAGTGATGATGGGAGAGTCGGACCTCTGTGTAAAGTCTTCTCCAGCACATCCCAAAGAGTCTCAATGGGGTTAAGGTCTGGACTCTGTTGTGGCCAATCCATGTGTGACAATGACGTCTCATGCTCCCTGAACCACTATTTCACAATCTAAGCCCGATGAATCCTGGCATTGTCATCCTGGAATATGCCTAATGTGCCATCAGGGAAGAAAAAATCCATCGATGGAAAAACATGGTCATTCATTATATTCAGGGAGGCAGCTGACCTCAGTTTTTGGGCACATAACGTTGTTGAACCTAGACCTATTATCCAATGGAAGGCTCTGACCTGTTTGTTTAGCTTATATACATTTTTGATGTGGGGTTCACACCACCAGTAGATCAAAGTTATAACCAGGATGTGTATCTTCTTGTGATGTTCCTCCTCACAGGCTCCAATCTCGAGTGTTGGTGTGCACCATCTACTGGTTTAAGTTATTATTTAGTTCAGGTATTTTATAGAATTGGCAATTTACATATTATAAATTACAACAGTCTCTTCCCTGAAGAAGCTTACAAGCTAAGGCCCTTACCTGTGTGCAAACATATACATGGCCAATTGAACCGACTACCATGTTTTTGGAGCATGGGGGGAAACATGAGTTCCCAGAGCAAACCCATGCAAGCGCTATACAGGGAGTCTCTGGGTTGGGATTCAAACCAAGGACCCTAGAGTGCTAACCACTTAGCCACTGTGCTGCCCAATATCTTTGAGTGTTCCACAGACATGTGCCATCTGGTGGTTTGAGTTTATACTGTCATTGAGTGTTCCACAGACATGTGCCTTCTGGTGGTCTAAGTTTATACTATCATTGAGTGTTCCACAGACATGTGCCATCTGGTGTTTCAGTTTACACTGTCATTTAGTGCTCCACGGACATGTGCCATCTGGTTGTTTAGGTTTATATTGTCATTGAGTGTTCCATAGACATGTGCCATCTGGTTGTTTAGGTTTATAGTGTCATTGAGTGTTCCACGGACATGTGCCATCTGGTGGTTTAGGTTTATATTGTCATTGAGTGTTCCACAGACATGCGCCAACTCCATGAAGTGTTTTCAGTTATGCTCCTTGCTTGCACCTAGGTGTCTGAGCAGTTAGGTTCCCAGTATTCCAGAGCCCTGGTGTTTATTTGTATCCTGCACCCTGTCCCTGCTTTCAGTGCCTTGTTCCTGCATACTGTATCGTATCTGGTACCCTGCTCCCGATATCTTCACCCCAGATTTCAGCTACTCTGGTAACTGACTTACTGACCTCTTGACTGTGCCGAACTCCCCATCTGCCTGACAATGTAGTACTTTGCCTTTTGTTCGTACTTTCTGTCAGCTGTATCAAGAGGAGCAAGCCTGCACTTCCCAGGTCCAATGTCTCAAAAGGGGTACTTTGTTAAAGACCAGATTGATGGCATCAGTGGGTTTTTTTGTTCTTTGTTTTGATTGGACCAATGGTGCTTTGCCATTGGTCCAAGCCATCTACAGAGCTCACGTCTCTAACACAGAGTAGAGGATGTGACAGTTCTGGCTTCACCAAGTTAGATTACACAAGCAGTGGGGAAGCCCGCTGCTGTGTAACCTAACTACCTGTCAAATGCCATGACAGGTTACACAGCGGGGAGAATTTCCCTTCTGTGTAACCTGTAACAAGCCGATCTGATTGGAGAAAAAGCTGTCAGCTTCAGACTTGAAGCTGACACCTTTTTTCTTCATAATGCTAGGTGAGGCTCTGCCTCACCTGCCTACCCTGACCGCACGTCCCTGCTTCCTACAGCTAATATTTCCCCCCATTACTGACATCATGTTCTGTCTCTGTGTGTAGTTGGTCATCTTGCTAGATGCAGGGCTTTGCATCCTCACGTCAGAGCCTCCAGCAAGGAGAACAATGAGCATAACAGTAGTGACATCAACAAATCTCACTCCAAATCTCCTGAGACCAGCAGTCAGAGGTAGCTGTGCCTTAGGTCTCATACTGCAGATATACAGATATGAGGGCCTATGCACGGGAGGGCCTAGGCACACTCACATACCGGGAAAAGCTCTGCTATCAGTTGGGATTCCAGGCAGAGGTGCTGCTTGGGCACAAGAAACATTTCTTAATTTCCCCCAAAAAATAGCAAGTCTTCACTTTTTCAGTTCAGTTTAACTTTAAATGTATATCTAAAAAAAAATATTGAAAAGAATATACAGTACCTTCCTTTTAATAAAAGACTAAGATCCATAGTGCCGGGCAAAGTATATCTTACACTGGTCTAGTGTCAGTAAATTGAATTCTAATTGCAGCGGGTTACTGCACCTCTCACTTTGTTCTTTGTGCGATTTATTGACTGAACCTGTTTAGCGTTATTGACCTTTTAAGAAAACAGATGTAGAGACAAAAATACACAAATGACCCATTATTACAGTCTCAATAGTTTGGTCTCAGGACTTGTTACTTTTCACCAGGGAATGGAGGAAAGTGCTCAGAGGAATGGGCTAAATACTTAACCGCTTGAGCTCCCGGCTCCCGCATAAACCTTAGGTACCAGAGCGGCTCTTTTTACCTTTTAGCTACAGGGCTATTGATCCGGCATTAGCTTTGTCATTACTTATGACAGAGAAGTAATCAATATATTATTTTTTTGGGTGGACAAACAAGACTTTCTTTTGTAGAAAATATAATTTTTTTAATCACCTTTTTATTTAATTATTTAATATTATTTTTTTTACAGTTTTATTTAAAAAAAAATTTTTTTAATCAATGTAATATATATATATATAGTATTTTTTGTATACAGTATATACTATACACTATATAGCAAAAAATAGAAAATAACAAAAGAACAAAAAATAAAAGTTTTTAAACAGTGTTAGCTTTAAAACATTCCAATTCACATTCAGTACAAATTTTACTGTCATTTGTCCTTTCTATAAAGTCACTAAAATTACATATTTTATCACAAAGAATATCGAAGTTATTTAAAAATAAAGGCTTTTAGAAAAAAAAAGTGTATTTGTTAATGCAGAGCTACAAAATGTATTGTTATTTATCCCTTCTAAAAAGGCACTAAAATTACATTTTCGGCCACAAGAAATGTCAGAGTTATTTACAAATAAAATACAGGCTTAAGGATTAAAAAAAAATATTTAGAAAAAGAAATGGCGTGCTACAAAAAATGTAACAAAACAGGCGGTAAAAAAGTTTGCAAGTTTTTAGGGTAAGGAAAAAAAAATAGCTAAGGGAAGACGGATAAGAAGGAGTTAATTATTACTTATAATTATATGATGAGCATGATGCAAATATAACTTAGTATCAGCGTCCTTCAACCTACTGTACAGTCTGTACAGCACAGCTCAGAGAGGGCGGCAGGAGAAGCAGCACAAAGCGTCAGTGTGCTCCAGTGCAAGGAACATACTGATAGGAGAAGAGGGTGACAGTGAGAGGATCTCATCAGTGTGCTACTTCTCCTTTCACTTTCCGGTCATTCAGCGCAGGTGGAAAGGGGAGCTGTATGTGAAAGTGAGACTGCAACCCAGAAGGATCAGGTCCCCCCTCTCTGATTGATAGGGCTGTGCTATGGTGCAGGGCTGTGTAAGTGTCAGGACTGGATGGGGAAAAGTACATGCTCTGGTTAAACTGGTTAAACAATATATATATATGTATATTAGGGATGCACTGATACTAGTATCTGTGTCGATACTGAGTATTTGGGAGAGTACTCGTACTCGCCCAGATGCTCCCGATACTTATCCGGATACCAGAACTTCCGGTATCAGGAAGACGGGCGTCGAGTCATTACACACCGCCAGGCTTCCTGATTGGCCAGCAAGCCAGCTCCATGCTCCCTCGTCACCAGAGAACATGGAGCTCACTTCCTAGGCAATCAGGATGCTGGGCAGCAAGTCATTACCCGCCCCCCAGCTTCCTGACTGTACAGAAAGCTGGCTCCATGGTTCCTCGTCACCTGGTGATTGGTCATTTCACAAGCCAGCTCCATGCCCCCTCGTTTTCATGGGTCCTCGGAGTGGAGGACCCATGAAAACCATGAGGGGCTGCTACAAGTGATCTGGGCAGCTGTACAGCTGAACCTGCCGAAAAAGACAATTGCAAGATAATGGCTGCAGGAGCAGCATTCATAAACTTACCACTTGGTACAACCACTTCAAGACCAGGACGTACATGTAGGTCATATGGTCCTGAAATGGTTAAAAACGAGGGACGAGGGAGCATGGAGCCGCCTTCCCGGCCACTCAGGAAGCCGGGTGGCATATAACGACCCGCCCCCTGGCTTCTTGATTGGCTGGGAAACTGGCTCCATGCTTCCTCGTCACCTGGTGATGAGGGAGCATGAAGCCGCCTTCCCAGCTTATCAGGAAGTTGGGCGGCGAGTCATTACACGCCACCCAGCTTCCTTAAAGGAGAACTATGGGGTCAGTGTTTTTCCCCATAGTTCTCCTTAGGGTAACGGGAGAACACAAACTAGCGTCCTCCCGTTACAGCTCACGGTATACTGAGAAGCTGCAGCCGGAGCGGATCCCGACATGGACGTCGAGATCCGCCCAGCTGCGTGAGTGACAGCTGGCTCTGCCTATCTAGAGGCAGAGCCAGCTGTACCGTCCGTTCCGCCAGTCAGCGCTGGCGGATCGGAGCGGGGAGGGGGGAATCCAGCCCCTGTGTTCACTCACCTCTCGATCTACTGAGCCGACCTGTGACAGTCTCATTGTCACAGGTCGGCTAGAACTATGAGGTGAGTGGAAATCACTCATCTCATAGTTCTCCTTTAATGGGACTTCCACGGGGCTGGTATTTGCTATTTGGTATCGGCGAGTACCAAAATAAAAAATCGGTACTTAATACCATAAAACCGGCATCTGTGTGCATCCCTAGTTCTTCCTGGAGCCACTCAGCCCCTCTGGCTGAGAACCCTGGGTGACTTTGAGGCCACCTAACACCGTGGTATTGCCTCACAATGCCACAATATATTTACAGTATATATATATATATGAGTTATTTTCCTGGAGTTTAGATTTAATGCCGCACTAAAATTTCCACTGTAAAAATAAATAAGCCGTAAATAAAATAAATAACAAAAAAAATAAGCCGTAATCCAAAGCGTTTCCTTTCTAGAACAACCGCCTCCTGTTTTGTAGGTATTGCATTGTAGAGACATTTTTACTTGTCTCCTAATACATCCCGAATCCCCAGCCCTCGTTTCCTCCTTGCATATGTCAAAAGCCATAAGAGAGTTTAAAGAAGACACGGTCTTTAATATTATGCAGAGACGCCGCTTCTGGGAACCAAAACAGCCTTATCTCTCGGCGTGAGGAGCCACCGCTGCCTCGCTCGCTCACTTGCTCCGCCATTGATATTCAGGCAGAGAACGTGTTAGTGAAGATGTCAAGTGTTCACCACGGAAACCTCGGAATTCGAGTCTCAAACAAACTCCGCCACCTTCTGCGCCTTCATTTCTTTGCATGACAACTTTTTACATGTGTTACCTGTCCCCAGAGGAGGGAAAAAAAGATACAATTCGCTGACAAGATAAAAAGTTCAGGGAAAGCAAAACACAAGCATGTGGATTTTATAATGTGATTTAAGCCATAGGGGCTGAGCGGTTGGATACATTTATTTATTTATTTATTTTTGCTATCCTTTATTATAATGTGAAGTTTCCGTTTATTCGGAACAACCATAAAATTGCAAACCTCTATTTTTTACATCTTTAGGTTATTTTATTTTTTTTCCTTTTTTTTTAAATTAAATCTAAAGTAGGATTAAACTCTCAAACTTTTTTTTCAATCATCATTTCAGATCAAATAAATACACATTGCCCAGCAAAGAATTTCTTTATATTTTCACCCAAGCCATTACTTACAGTCATCATTTTTCCAAACAGCTCCATATCTCTTAGCTCAGCTTCCCTGAACTTCCTGTCCAGTACAAGATCGCAATAATACTAAAGCTGAGGCTCTTAGACCTGAATGGCATTCGGGATCCGAATTTCCGAATTGCATTCAGGAGCCATTCGGGTCTGGAAGCCTCAGCTTTAATATGGCTCCCAGACCCGTATTGCTTTCTGGAGCCCCCGAATGGAATTCGGAAAGTCGGACTCCCGAATGCCATTCGGGTCTGGGAGCCTCAGCTTTAGAAATATACAGTATGTAAATGGTTCCCAGACCCGAATGGCATTCGGGATCCGAATTTCAGAATTGCATTGGGGAGCTCCTGAATGCCATTCGGGTCTTGGAGCCATATACATATATTACTAAACCTGAGGCTCCCAGACCCGAATGGCATTCGGAAATTCGGATCCCGAATACCATTCGGGCCTGGAAGCCTCAGCATTAATATGGCTCCCAGACCCGTATTGCTGGAGCTCCCGAATGGTATTCGGAAATTCGGGTCTGGGAGCCTCAGCTTTAGTAATATATGTATATGGCTCCAAGACCCGAATGGCATTCAGTAACTCCCCAATGCAATTCTAAAATTCGGATCCCAAATACCATTCGGGTCTGGGAGATTGAGCTTTAGTATTAATATCTGTAGATGGTTTTCTGTGGTATTCGGAACAAATATTCGTAAACTCATCCGAAACTAACAAAAATTCGGATTTAGTCCGAATCCAAAACCAGAAACAAATTGAATTTGGGATTCGAATCCCGAAATAATGAAATATCCAAACCGAACCAAATTTTTCCGCAGCTTACATGTCTATGCCATACCATGGTTTTTAATGCAATAAAATGCTGCATTTGGATATTTCACACTTTATGTTACAGGTTAAAAGCATGGGGGATGTGTTGAGTCCTTAATCAGGGTATCCCTTCTTTCTTTTCATATTTGATGGATATAAATGACAGACCGGGATGCATGTTTGTTGCTGCGTTGTACATGAGGAGGACTTGATAGCCCATATTATGATACACAAAGCCACTATTTGATTTTCTGTATCACCGATCAGATTTGTGATTCTGAGGATACAAATGTTTTATCCTTTGGACCTACCCGGCTTGAGTCAATATATATTATGTTTCCTTTGGAAGATACAGTATATGCAATGGCATTAGATCTGAATACCTCACCAGGGTGTTGCAGTACAAGCTCTGTGGGAAGGATGTATGTGTGTTAGGAATTGGATAAAATGAAGTGATTTACTCTATTCCACAGCAAGCTGATCCCTGTGGATAGTGGGGGCTACTGGGGAAACTTTTTTTTATACATGTGCATTGTTTCTGGATATCATGTTTTTTTAGCATACGTCCTTTTCATGTTGTGAAATAAATGTTGCAGTTAAATGCAACTGGTGGCTTCAATATATATCTTCTACTCTGGAACGAAGTCTGTAGAGCCTGGGACACAGGTTTTATTTCTATATTTCAATTGCAATTGTGCTGTCACAGCCACTGTTATTTTCTTCTGTTGCCATTACACTGTTGTGGTATATGCCTGACATCTGGTGGTAGACTAGTGCTACTACAACTTGTTTTTGTGTGTATATTGGTATTTCCCTCTGGTCTCCCCTCCTGTTTAGAGTCACTTAGTATAGTCTTAGATATTCCCCCCCCCCCCCAATTCCATATTCCCTTAATTTACTGATAGCCTTCATCCCAGATATTAGACTGGAAAGATCTATTGTCTTTATACACTTCAAATAACCAGCGAACATTCACTATATAGTGTTTTAAAAAATACAACTGCTTGGATTAAGATGCTGTATCTTATGTGAGAGTTAAGCTGTCTGTGGCTTGTGCTGATTCAGCTGGAGACCATACAGCCCAGAGTGATCGAGGTTCAAAGGAGCTATGTCAAAGAATACAGCGGCTCTTGAAATAGAACAGCAGTTTTTCATATCGGAGACTCCAAACTAGATGAGCTCCAGCATACTTTAAATAGGGTTTGAGTCATATATATTAGTATTTTGAGCTTGGATGATGCATCTAAATGGAAAGCGTTAGCACTAGGGATTTTTTTTTTTTATTGAATCACTCGTCAAAGTGTTTGTTTTGAAAAGCATGAAGGGTTAGAACTAGAGATACACCAATATATATTACTTGTATCAGTATCTGTGCCAATGCCGAGTATTTGGGTGAGTACTCGTACTTGCCCATATGCTCCCAATGCCTATACCGATGCTGGAAATTCCAGTATCAGGAAGGCGGGCGGTGGGTCATACCACGCTTCATGGCTTCCTGATTGGCCGGGAAGCCGGCTCCATGTTCTTTCATCACCAGGTAGCAGGGATCTGGCTTCACTGCCAATCAGGAAGCCGGGGGGGGGTGGGTAATGACTCATCACTTGGTGACAAAGGAGCATGTAGCCACTTTCTGGCCAATCAGGAAGCCGGGCAGTGTGTAATGAATTGCTGCCCGGCTTCCTAATTGGTCGAGAAAATGGCTATTGAGAAAGCCAGGCGGTGAGTCATTACCCGCCCCCGCTTCCTGATTGGCCAGAATGCTGGCTCCATGCTTCCTTGTCACCTGGTGACGAGGGAGCATGGAGACGGCTTTCCAGCTTATCAGGAAGCCGTGCAGCGAGTCATTACACGCCACCCGGCTCCCTTAACTACCTGCTGTCCGGCCGTTGTAATTAAACAGCCGGACAGCGGCTTCTTGAGGGCGGGTGGGCGTCTTAAGACGTCCTACCACGATCCGCTCGTGCCCGCCGCTAGGCAGCGCGCACGAGCGGGAAACCGGCTTTGAATGTATACAGCCAGCAATGGCTTTTTACATACAAGCGTTCGGGCGTCTGAAGAGACACCCGATCGCTTGTAATATCCGGTCGGGTGCGCCCCCCCCGTCGCCGCCGCTGCTGGCGATCCCGGGCTCTGCTGTTCCCGGTGTGAGCCCGGGACCAGCACAGCAGCTCTGCGGCCGGAGATCAAATGGAGCTCAGTACACGACCTCCGTTTGATCTCCTCTTCTGAATGTAGGCAGTGATGTGCATTGCATCACTTCCTGCATTCAGTGTCACTCTCCGGAGAGAAGCTGGTGAAGCAGGGGTTTGCTTCATCAGCTTCTCTCGGGGTCCCTAGGTGACATTAGGGGTCTTAAGACCCCTGATGTCTCCATAAAGAGGACCTGTCACTGCAAATTGGCTATCACATAGGGAGCTTGCTTGCTCCCTAT
>NW_017307143.1:406957-418532 GCF_000935625.1 Nanorana parkeri | reverse complement strand
GCCCGCCGCTAGGCAGCGCGCACGAGCGGGAAACCGGCTTTGAATGTATACAGCCAGCAATGGCTTTTTACATACAAGCGTTCGGGCGTCTGAAGAGACACCCGATCGCTTGTAATATCCGGTCGGGTGCGCCCCCCCCGTCGCCGCCGCTGCTGGCGATCCCGGGCTCTGCTGTTCCCGGTGTGAGCCCGGGACCAGCACAGCAGCTCTGCGGCCGGAGATCAAATGGAGCTCAGTACACGACCTCCGTTTGATCTCCTCTTCTGAATGTAGGCAGTGATGTGCATTGCATCACTTCCTGCATTCAGTGTCACTCTCCGGAGAGAAGCTGGTGAAGCAGGTGTTTGCTTCATCAGCTTCTCTCGGGGTCCCTAGGTGACATTAGGGGTCTTAAGACCCCTGATGTCTCCATAAAGAGGACCTGTCACTGCAAATTGGCTATCACATAGGGAGCTTGCTTTCCCCCTATGTGATAGCAATAAAGTTCAGTGGGAAAAAAAAAGGTTTAAAAAAATTTGTTACAAAAAATTTTTTTAAATAAAAAATCACATATCCAAGCAATAAAAAAAAAAATTCAAGTCCCCCACACGCACACATGCATCGAGCCCGTCTACGTGCGAAAATGCCGATTACATCCATTATGCAGCACAT
The DNA here is from genome assembly GCF_000935625.1 of Nanorana parkeri. Classification (NCBI taxonomy): domain Eukaryota; kingdom Metazoa; phylum Chordata; class Amphibia; order Anura; family Dicroglossidae; genus Nanorana; species Nanorana parkeri. Next base: position 417,881 of record NW_017307143.1, on the reverse strand, counting down.
GTTGCATATCGCCGCGAACGTCGGAATAAGAGCAATAATTCTATGGCCATCAATCACTGAAAACACTGAACTGATGAGCGGTAAAAGCTTTTAAAGAGTCGGCTATGGTCAATTTAGAGTATGGTAGTTTTTTGCGATTTAACGGGCAATTTTAAAGCTTGACATGTTTGGTGTCTATTTATCCGACGTGACCCCGACTTTTATATTTTACCAAAAAATTGGGTAATAATAAACGTAGGGAGAACAGGTTTTCTTTCAAAATTTTAGGTACTTTTTTTATTATACAGTAAAAAAAAAAAACCCCAGTGGTGATTAAATACCACCAAAAGAAAGCTCTATCTGTCCCCAAAAAATGGTATAAAATTCATTTCAGTACAGCGCTGCATGACGGAATAAATGTCAGTCAAAATACTGCAGCGTTGAATACTGAAAAATGGCCTGGATGGGAAGGGGGTTTAACACCTCGGTCAGCAAGTGGTTAATGGGACTTCCGGTATTGGTATTCGTTATCGAAGAGAACCGGAAAAAAAATATCGGTACTCGCACTGAAGAATTCCCCTCCCCCACCCCATGTTCTGCGGCTATATGGTGATTGTGGTCACCATAGAGTTTCTCCAACAGAAGCTCTAGCACAGTGGTTCTCAACGTGGGAAGGGAGGGAGGGTTCAGTCGAGAACCGCACGTTCCTGTAGCCTCGGCCTGCCCTCTTTTATGCGTAGTGGGCGCGCGAACCCCTCCCACAAATCCCGGCTAACAAGTTAGCCTTCCAACATATATATATATGCACATTTTAAACAGTAAACAACAGTGAAAATTAGCAGGGGCACCTCTGCAGGTTCTTCCCTAAGCCCCTGCTAATACCCCCCAGAGCTTCTGCATTGACAGGAGACATTACGACAGGGGGACACTAATGGATATTATGTGGGCTTGGAATACATAATGACCATCAGTGTCCCCTGTCATAAAGTTCCCTGTCAGTGCAGAAGCTGGGGGGGTTTGCATTAGCATAGGCTCTGCTGCAGGTAAAAACACTGCAGCGGTGTCCCCTGCTAATGCAAACCCCCCACAGCAGGGACAGGGGACACTGATGGACATTATGTATTCTGAGCCCAGTCGGTGTAATAACATTTATTGTGTATTTAATTAGCATACATTATGACAGAGGACAGTGATGGATATTATGTGGGCTTGGAATCCATACATATCCATCAGTGTCCCCTGTCCGGCCACAGTGCACATCTCCTTGCCTGCCTACCTTTCTCTGATTCCAGTCAGACTGAACTATCTGCACTGGAGAGTACAGTAGATACAGCGGCGGATTGATATCTGCTGTACTCTCCAGTGCAGGCCGGGCCGGAAACTTTAACTTAATTGTCGGGAGCCGCGGCTCCTGATATTAATGCGCCGGCCGAAAGTGAGGAAATAGTCCCCTCTCTCCCCGGGCCATATCACTTTATCGGAGAGCCCGGGGGAGGCCGGGAGAGAGGGGACAGTTTCACATTATGAGGTTCCCTCAGGCTAATCTACAAATTCCCTCTCTATTTCTCTCTACTGCAGATGGGCCGCTCTATGCAGAAACGACACCGCGACCCACTGCAGAAGGTGCTGCGACCCACGAGTTGAGAACCAATGCCCTAGCAGATGTAGCAGTTGTCAAGACCTGGATACATACATATGAGGTGCTAGGTTACTAGTATTAGGGTCAAAAACTAAAAGTAAATCTATATTTCTACATTGAATTTCCATAAGTTCTATCCCGCTACCAACCACCTTATCCATCAAGGAGTTTGTAAATGTACCTATTGAAGATGCCCATATAGGATGTACCTCAACAATGCACTGATACAATTTCATGAATTTCAATGACTGTTAAACTACAACTCAACATCTGAACAATGTAACATTGTCATTGCTTGCTGGAAGCAATGCATGATGGGATAGGTAGTCTTGAGAAATGGAGATTGCATCACATCGAGCAGCAGGGAAAGAGACGCAAAGCACACTGGGAATCCAGGAAGTTGTTGGAAGTGATGCAGACGGAAGGCAACACTCACTACATAAAAGGGATTCTTTCAAGCAGGGGCGTCCCGAGGCTGGGTGACACCCGGAGCGGTAACCGAGTATCACCCTGCCGAGACGTCACTACGCATGCGCGATGACGTCATCGCGCACGCGTTGCAGTATTCTGATACCTGCCGGCGTCCATCATTAAGATGGCCGCCGGCAGGTATCAGAATACTGAGAGAGCAGAGAGAGGAGGGGACAGTCACCCGGCGGGATAAGGTATACTGCCGGGTCCCCTCCTCTCTCCTGATACTGTCGGGCGTTCGGGCCATGCCCGAGCGCCCGACTTTTCAGAGGGGGGTGACACCAAAATGACTGTGAGTCATTTTGGTGTCACCCCTCCAATGGTGTCACCCGGGTGTGGGCCGCACCCCCAGCACCCCCCTTGTGACGCATCTCCAGTATGTATTCCTATTACAATGCTGATGTTATAACAGGAGAGGAGATGCTGGGACTTTACAACTCCTTTAAGGAATGCAAAGGTATTGTTTCACAATAATCTATTACAAGATTACATATAAACCTACTTCAAACAAGAAACAAAATGATAACTTCAGAGGGAAAAAGACAAGAGGAGTATTACAGTCCCATATAATAGCATCAGAATATCTCCTTCCATCTGTATTCATTGGGTTAATGAAGTGCCAAGACCTAAAGCATACAATCTCGGTGTTAAGAATAAAGTTTAGCACTGTAACTGCGTACGTGGCACTTATAAAACTACACGGTGAGCGGCAATTTAATCAAATGGTCCATTTAGTAGGGAACGTTAATGCAGGTCAAAGTCTTTCCTGATTTGAGAAGAGTAAGCAAAGTTTTTCTGTAAAGACAATAAGTCCAGGAGTTGCCATCGTCTTGGAAACCTGCTGCAGATAAAATGTTTTATTTCATGTTGGATAGTGTGAGGAAGGGTTGGGAGAGCTCACCAGAGACATGATTCATTTGGAGAACCAAACAGGTTCTAAAATACTAGACAGGTGTGATTCGTTGCGTTCCGAATCAACATTTGTACAAATTTTCTGAAATTCGGACATTCAGACACATCCCAATTTCCGAATCCCAATGCATCCGAAAGTGTCCGAATCCGAATAGCCGTTTCTGAGTTTGCTGCTTCTTCTCACACTGCAGCCCTGCTGTATAGGGACTGCAAGGGATTGATGTCCAAGTCAATTTCAGGTACTTTCTTATGACAACAATGCAATAAGGGGGATTGATCATCTTGTATAAATACATAATTGTACAATATAGTATACCTGGTGCAAAGCTGTTTACTCTTTCCAATCAACTCTGGTCCAAAGTTGTTCTCTTTATGGCCCAACCGGAACGGGGATTGGCGCCTAATCCCAAAGCTGGTGAGTCTCTGGAGAAGGTGATGAGTATCGCCACAAGAGCTGCTTTTTTATTTATTTTTTTAACCTCAGGGCTCCTTTTAAGTGCAGTTGAACTTTAAGGTCATTGTAATCAACAAGAAGGCACCTATTGTGCCTGGAGGAAAGGAGATTAGCCCCGACAGAAGAGCTATGTAACCTCACTTAAGAGCTGTGAAAATGTTCTCCTTCCACAGAAGCTAGGTCTAGCCAAATTGGCAGATTTTAAAAAAAAAGGTAATGTTTCTAAATAAAAAAAATATAACTGGCTATTCATATTTAAAAGAAATAACATTGTATATTGTTGATCAGTAAATTGTTAGGGGATCAGGACAGAATTTTTTCCTTGTTGAAGCAAATTGGACTATGCTTTTACAGAGTTTTTACCTTCCTTTGGACCAACTGCAGGCTTAGGCTGGGTTCACACCTGGGCGTATTTTTTCTGCTCGTTTTTCAGCTCGTTTTTTAGCACGTTTTTCCGTTTAGTGAAACACGCGTTTCGCTGGCGGTATGAATTTTTATTTTTTTCCCTTATTTCTCTAAATTTAAAAATTTTACTTTCAAACTTCCCACCAGCTCCACCCCCCTGCGATGCGGCAGCTCGCAAGGGACGAAACCCCGAAGCCGGCAGCCGCCGGAGGACACATCGGGGATCGCAGACAAGGCAAGACCTGTACGCTGTATTCCCGAGTGTGGCTCGGGGTTACCGCTTTGTTAGGGTAAGCTCCTAACAAAGCGGCAAACTCCTGTACTTGTTAGGGTAAGCTCCTGTACTTCTTTGGGCGTAGGGCGTTTTTCAGCGCGTTCCTACTCACTGAAATACGCCCATGTGGGAACCACGCCCATAGGAAATGATTGCTTTTCACATGTTGAGTGTTTTACAGCGAGTAGGAACGCGCTGTAAAACGCCCAGGTGTGAACAAGGCCTTAGAGTTCAGGGGATGCAGGTTTTGAATATATTTATTTTTAAACTTTATGGACGTGTTTTTTTTTGTTGTTTTTTTTTTTAGCATGACTAGCTTTATAACCATATAATCCTCCCTGTAACCCTACCCCTCCTGGGAAACCAGGAGGATGAGGGGGGAGAGCACGGGGATCACAGGCTCAATAACAGACTCTGATCACCTTGAAGACATGCAGCAGGGATCAGAAGATCGGGACCTTTTTTTTAAATCAAAGCACAGGGATCAGAGCCTATCATGCATGCCTAGACTAGCCGGCCCGCCCATCTGCATCATCAGTTGCTAGGCAGACAAGGGGCTTATAAAAAAAATATATAAAATAAATAAATTGATTTGGGGTGGAGAGAGAAACTGCATGGCAGGTAGAGGGCGGGGCTTGATGGCTAGGGGCGGGGGCCCAAGAAAATGTTTGCCCAGGGTCCAATCAATATTAAAGATGGCCCTGCCCCCCCTGTAACCCTAGCACTAATCTTCCCTAAACATAACCCCTTGTGATCTTCTGTGCCAAAGTCCAGGCCTTACTACTCTGGAATCCTCTTCTCAAGTCTGCCAGAATCTACTGCTTCAAGGTATACTTAGCTAAAGAACTAGCTTAAATTTTACAGCAGTACGTCAACAATAAATAATCACTGGAAACAGGGACACAAATTTTATATCCCCAGTAGGGATCCACAAACTTCAGTGATTGTCTCCAATCTCGGGATTTTCTCTTTTTTATGTTAGGGGTGCCTGATACTTGACCCCTCAGCGCTGCCAGCTCAAAACAGATTATTAAGAGCAACACCGGTCTAACTACTCATACTTATTATCATCTACTAGTCCATGTATGCATGTTGGTTTTGTTTGTTAGTTTAATCAATTTTAATGGGGTTTCAGGTGGTGGTTGTTGATCTCCTTTGTTGATCTGTGTTTTTATCATATTTGAATAAACTAAATAAAATATTTTTTTGCACTAGATAAGGTACTCCGACCCTCATTATTACTGGTCTTGATTTGATCTCCTTTAGATCATCTCTCCTTCTTTTTGCTCTAGTGTTACATGGCAGTAGAGGGTTGTTGAATACCACATACAAACCAGATTAACATCCAAAGATAAGGGGGTTAATCTTAATTGGGTCTGGTCTCTGGTTATATCCGTCTCTTTTTCAGTTTGGTTTAGAAGCATAGTGAGTGTAAGATGTGTTGTCTCTTTCTGTGGCACCACATCCTCCCCATAGAATGTCTCCAGGGAGGAGTATTTTGGTGGCTATGTGTAACACGGTGTAAATCCCCTTTATGTAAGAGGTTGTGAGGGGTTCTGCCCATCACCCTGTAAGATAATGGTGTTGCCAATGCCTGGGGAGCAGAGATATTAAAACCCGTTCTAGTCAGAAATGGGGTAGTGGTCTAGTAGAAAAGGGTCAGCCTGCATGGTGGGCTTAGGTAAGGTTTACCGCTAGTGTCATGCACCATGCAACAAGCATGGTGCATGGGGCTTGGAGAGTAGACACCAATGACCATGAAATGCTGATAACCTGTATTAAAAATAAAAAGTATAACTCCTGCTGCCAGTCATCTACAGTCATCTACAGTCATCTACTGAATATATTTTGTTGCCTGAGGGTTGATTCACGTTTAGGCTTTGGTCTTCTTGTGTTTGGTTAACAGAGGGACTCTTCTATTGAGTCTGAGCTGCTACATAGGGTAGGATCTCTGTTATGCTGGGCACACACCTTACAACCATCGCAAAACTTTTGTCTTGCGATAGTTGTAAGGTACTTAAAAAAACGTGCGATCTGCCTATCTTGGACAGGCAGATCGTACTTGGTTTGATCGCAAGCCGCACCCCCCTGAGAGGCGGGCTTCTGATGACTGCAATGCCGAACGGGCAGTGTGCGCTTGTGCACACCGGCCCGTCTGGCTTTTATCTTACAAACATGCTACACACCCGCCGAACATCGTACGATGCTCAGCGGGTTTTCGAACATGTTCGTAAGTTAAAAGTCGTGCAACCTTACAGTAGTTGAGGTCGCATGGTTTCCACACACCTTACGATAATCGTACGATCGCGGGATTTCCCACGATTATCGTAAGGTGTGTGGGCACCCTTGAGCGAGGGCACTGATTGGCTGCTCAGCTCTGTCTGTGCACAGAATGTTCCCCCTGCCATGGCTCAGACCCAGATGCAACAAACCACTGATTCATCTTGATGTGCCATTAGTATGTTTTTATGATCCAATCTGTGGCATACGTGCACATCAGTCACTAAAGACTTGAGATATGACATAAATAGAATATACAGGAAAAGTAGCAGACTTCACACTTAACTGTGCACTTAGACCATTGTAGATCAATACTAAAAGCTAACACATTTTAAGTTCACGTAGCAGCTAAAATCGCTCCCATTTCCGCCAAAGATAAGGTGACCTCTTAGAGGAAAGGAAGACGAGTAAGACTTTTTGTCAATGATTAATGCAACAAAAAAAAAAAATATCTCTTAAATATGATGAAAGTGCGGCCATTTTTGGCTTTGCCCAGGTATTCAGATAGCACATTTTATTTTTAACCTGCATTTAAAGAATGGTATCTGGAAGCTAATTGGTTAAGACCAACTTTTCTTTCAAAAGTACATTGAAGGGATGCTGTTGGTTACGAAATATGGGAGCTGCCATCACTGATTTGTTTTAGGCTTGGTTCACACCATAAGCATTATGTTCCGGTCCGATTCTGGCCAGAATGCAGTGCATCGCATTGCGGCCGGCTCACTTTTTTGTGGGGCAGGAGGGGGATGTGGCGGGCCATTGAAGTGAATGGCACCGTAGCCACGCCCTCCGGCCGCAATGCGATCGGCCGCACGGGATCGCAAGGCACATTCTCTCTGTATATATATCTCTGTAGCCACGGCTGGAGGGCGTGGCTACGGTGCCATTCACTTCAATGGCCCGCCACGCCCCCTCCTGCCCCACAAAAAAGTGAGCTGGCCGCAATGCGATGCAGTGCGTTCTGGCCAGAAACGGGCCAGAACGCACAGCATCTGGTGTGAACCTAGCCTCAAAGATGCATTGCCCATAGTGGTCAACCTGACAATCCTTTGTCAGGTATTAAATGTTTATCTGTAACACAAAGATTGTATATATAGTTAAAAATAGTCCCATATTATATTTTTTTATAAAGCCAAGCTGAACTTTCAGTTTAACTCTTTCGCTGCAGGTCCCTATAAACAGACTCATGGTGGCTATAGCCACTGAGTTCTACCCCCATAGACTTGCATTGAGTTCTAAGTTCGAGTTAGAACTTTTTCCATGTTCGAAAGTTCGAGTTAGAACCTAACACGGGGGTGTTCGGCTCATCACTAATAGCCACTGGGTGTCTTTTTACCTATGTAAAGCCAACTGACGGCTTTACAGTGAAAGTGATTATTCTGGCCGTTGAAGAGCTGCTCCCAGGGGCCAGTAACCATACTTCCCCCCCAGACACCCCCTGCCTTGCTTCCCAAGCTCCGCTGCCCATCCTAAAGGCCCAGGACCGGCAGGTGTCAGCATGAAGCAGGGATAGAGACAAGCGAACATCAGTTCCCTGGTCTCCTCCCCGCTGAATAAAGCCGGAAGTGACGCTGACACTTCCGGCTTCCCAGCTGTTATTTTCTGAGAAGCTGTGGAGAAGATAATCAAGCATGATCTGCACTTGATCAGCTTCTTTGAAGTGCAAAGGTGACATTAGGGGTCTAATAGAGGGATCTATTAAGTCTGTAGGGAAGCAGTGGCCTCCTTGCAGAGGTCTCATATGTCCCCAGGGGCGTCCCGAGGCCAGGTGTCACCTTGAGCGGATACCGGCATGTCACCTTGAGCGGCAGAGAGAGGAGGGGATGTTCACCTGGCGGGATGAGGTATGCTGCCGGGTCCCCTCCTCTCTCCTGCAACTGTCGGGCTCTCGGTCCATGACCGAGTGCCCGACTTTTCAAAGGGGGTTACACCAAAATGACTGTCAGTGGGCCGCACCCCCCGCACTCGCTTTGTGACACCACTGCATGTCCCCCCTGCCAAGTCAAACCTATAGCTTTTTAATCAGCAGGAAGTATGAGCTTTGCTAATTACAGAGTTACACTGTAGGTTTGACCCGCAAGGGGGCATGTCAGACTTCTGCCGAGAAACTTCTGCTTCCACACAGAGAGCAATGATCGCTCTTTGCAGTTTAAATAAGTTAAATACATTCCAGGGGCATCAAAACATGGTACGGTTAAATTCCTTTCTACAGCTGCAGCAGAGTTCTAACATGCCCGCTACTTGGAGATCTCTGGCACTGACTCAGCAAGGGGTGTTGAACCTCTGTAGAAGGACCACTGTTTCCTCACAGAGAGCAAGGAGCCTTCTCTACAGCATGCGGGCAGGGGACAGCCATTTCTACTCATGTTGTGTCTGCTTTCTAAAGTGAGACTCACGTGCACCTTTTGTTTGGCTGCACCTGGGATGTATTTAGCCGATTTCAATGAAAACTTTAAATAGGTTTTAAACTTATAAACATAAAAAATGAATTAAATATAATTGACTCAAAACCATTATGGTTTCCCATTAATATGATCCATCATGGACAATGGAGTACTTATACGCCAAAAAGACTAATCACAGAAGCTTTGCGCTATAGAGTTACAAAATGGCACTTCTGAAATGGAAAATACTGTTGTGCTCCATGGCCCGAGTGGCGTTCTTAAACAATGCATCGAAAAGCTTTCAGGAGGAATGATAAAAGACTCCCAAGAGAATATAGCGATTTCCTTTAATTGCTATTTCCTGAATTAAGACAAGCTTTTCAGACTCTCAATATCCAATCAATAGATTTCTCCCCTGGCTAAATATTGCATATGTTATTTAGTATTTGCACAAAAAAGAGGATAAAGACAAATGCTTCGGCAAACTGAGCATATTGACCATCATTCTATAAGATATAAGGATGTTGGCATTGAGGGGCGTATATAATCCATTGCGTTTTATTAGCAAGGAACACTATGGGATCTATTTATAAACAATGTGCAGATTAAATCACCGTGCACGTCTCTGTGAGAATAGAGGCAAAAACTAATGTTCATAATATATTTTCTTTTCAGGTCGAATGTGATGTAATACTGCTCAATGTCCACTAGATACAGCCGGGGAGCACAGGAAATACAAAGTTACCACCTGGATTTAGCTAAGCAAATAGGTCAGAGCCTTCCATTGGATAAGTGTTATGAACTGGGGTTGCTTCAGTTGGTCAGGTCTATGTTCAGCAACGTTATGTGCCCAAAAAATGAGGTCAGCTGCCTACCTGAATATACTGAATGACCAGGATTTTCCATCAATGGATTTTTTTCTTCCCTGATGGCACATTGGGCATATTCCAAGATGATAATGTCAGGATTCATCGGGCTCAGATTGTGAAAGAGTGGTTCAGAGAGAATGAGACATCATTGTCACACATGGATTGGCCACCACAGAGTCCAGACCTTAACCCCATTGAGAAACTTTGGGATGTGCTGGAAAAGACTTTACGCAGTGGTCTGACTCTCCCATCATCACTACAAGATCTTGGTGAAAGATGAATGCAACTCTGGATGGAAATGAATGTTGTGACATTGTATAAGCTTATCAAAAGAGTGCCGTGGTGAATGTGTGCCATAATCAAAGCTAGATGTGGTCCAACAAAATATTGTGTGACCTTGTTTTGGCCAGGCAGTGGCCAGGTGAATGGCTCTGTGAATTGTTTATAAATAGACCTCATAAGGTCTCTGTGAAGGTTCTGATTTATCCAGGTCATGGTATAACAAGTAGTAGTTAGTCACAGTTCACAGTCACAGCAGTCCATATTGCTTCTTCAGTTCTGAAGATTGCTTGGACATACCCCAGCCTTTGCTGGTGCAATGTCTGAGAGATAAAACATGGAGATACTGCAGGAACTTATATGTACAGACTTGAGGAAAGAAGTGAAAAGGACTTTTTTTGGAATCGAGTACGAGCACCGATAAATATGTTTCAGTACTTGCTGATACCAAGTACTGATACCGGTACTTCCGCTAGCAAGGAGGCGGCATCCCGGTCAATCAAGAAGCCAGGTGGCGGGTAATCACATTCTGCCCATCTTCTTGATTGCCCGGGAAGCCGGCTCCATGCTGTTTGGCCAGCTCCATGCTGATTAGTCAGGAAGCCAACTTCCAGGCAATCAGCATGGAGCCGGCCAAACAGCATGGAGCTAACTTCCTGGCCAATCAGGAAGCCAGGAGGTGAGTCATTACCTGCTGCCCGGCTTCCTGATTGGCCGGGAAGCTCAGCTCCATGTTCCCTCGTGGCACAGTGTGTTGCTAATATGTCGCGCTTGGTCCTAATTACCAATTCCACTATACATAATGTGACAACAATGATTCTCCTCCAACAAATATGTTAGTAAATAAATAAATAATAAATTTTAATTTATAAAGCAGCAAATAATTAGAAATATATACATTTATAATTATGTATAAAAAAAGTGATATTATATATTTTAAATATGTGTATAAAAGTGGTAGTATATATTAAGTGGTAT
>NW_017307143.1:403430-406844 GCF_000935625.1 Nanorana parkeri | reverse complement strand
ATTTCATTGATTCCTGTCATTCAGGGCACTACCCGGATCCCCATACACTTTTTATGGCCAATAAATTGCATATAAGGCTTTAAAATGGGGACCTTTAATTTTCTGAGTTCTACCCCCATAGACTTGCATTGAGTTCTAAGTTCGAGTTAGAACTTTTTCCATGTTCGAAAGTTCGAGTTAGAACCTAACACGGGGGTGTTCGGCTCATCACTAATAGCCACTGGGTGTCTTTTTACCTATGTAAAGCCAACTGACGGCTTTACAGTGAAAGTGATTATTCTGGCCGTTGAAGAGCTGCTCCCAGGGGCCAGTAACCATACTTCCCCCCCAGACACCCCCTGCCTTGCTTCCCAAGCTCCGCTGCCCATCCTAAAGGCCCAGGACCGGCAGGTGTCAGCATGAAGCAGGGATAGAGACAAGCGAACATCAGTTCCCTGGTCTCCTCCCCGCTGAATAAAGCCGGAAGTGACGCTGACACTTCCGGCTTCCCAGCTGTTATTTTCTGAGAAGCTGTGGAGAAGATAATCAAGCATGATCTGCACTTGATCAGCTTCTTTGAAGTGCAAAGGTGACATTAGGGGTCTAATAGAGGGATCTATTAAGTCTGTAGGGAAGCAGTGGCCTCCTTGCAGAGGTCTCATATGTCCCCAGGGGCGTCCCGAGGCCAGGTGTCACCTTGAGCGGATACCGGCATGTCACCTTGAGCGGCAGAGAGAGGAGGGGATGTTCACCTGGCGGGATGAGGTATGCTGCCGGGTCCCCTCCTCTCTCCTGCAACTGTCGGGCTCTCGGTCCATGACCGAGTGCCCGACTTTTCAAAGGGGGTTACACCAAAATGACTGTCAGTGGGCCGCACCCCCCGCACTCGCTTTGTGACACCACTGCATGTCCCCCCTGCCAAGTCAAACCTATAGCTTTTTAATCAGCAGGAAGTATGAGCTTTGCTAATTACAGAGTTACACTGTAGGTTTGACCCGCAAGGGGGCATGTCAGACTTCTGCCGAGAAACTTCTGCTTCCACACAGAGAGCAATGATCGCTCTTTGCAGTTTAAATAAGTTAAATACATTCCAGGGGCATCAAAACATGGTACGGTTAAATTCCTTTCTACAGCTGCAGCAGAGTTCTAACATGCCCGCTACTTGGAGATCTCTGGCACTGACTCAGCAAGGGGTGTTGAACCTCTGTAGAAGGACCACTGTTTCCTCACAGAGAGCAAGGAGCCTTCTCTACAGCATGCGGGCAGGGGACAGCCATTTCTACTCATGTTGTGTCTGCTTTCTAAAGTGAGACTCACGTGCACCTTTTGTTTGGCTGCACCTGGGATGTATTTAGCCGATTTCAATGAAAACTTTAAATAGGTTTTAAACTTATAAACATAAAAAATGAATTAAATATAATTGACTCAAAACCATTATGGTTTCCCATTAATATGATCCATCATGGACAATGGAGTACTTATACGCCAAAAAGACTAATCACAGAAGCTTTGCGCTATAGAGTTACAAAATGGCACTTCTGAAATGGAAAATACTGTTGTGCTCCATGGCCCGAGTGGCGTTCTTAAACAATGCATCGAAAAGCTTTCAGGAGGAATGATAAAAGACTCCCAAGAGAATATAGCGATTTCCTTTAATTGCTATTTCCTGAATTAAGACAAGCTTTTCAGACTCTCAATATCCAATCAATAGATTTCTCCCCTGGCTAAATATTGCATATGTTATTTAGTATTTGCACAAAAAAGAGGATAAAGACAAATGCTTCGGCAAACTGAGCATATTGACCATCATTCTATAAGATATAAGGATGTTGGCATTGAGGGGCGTATATAATCCATTGCGTTTTATTAGCAAGGAACACTATGGGATCTATTTATAAACAATGTGCAGATTAAATCACCGTGCACGTCTCTGTGAGAATAGAGGCAAAAACTAATGTTCATAATATATTTTCTTTTCAGGTCGAATGTGATGTAATACTGCTCAATGTCCACTAGATACAGCCGGGGAGCACAGGAAATACAAAGTTACCACCTGGATTTAGGTAAGCAAATAGGTCAGAGCCTTCCATTGGATAAGTGTTATGAACTGGGGTTGCTTCAGTTGGTCAGGTCTATGTTCAGCAACGTTATGTGCCCAAAAAATGAGGTCAGCTGCCTACCTGAATATACTGAATGACCAGGATTTTCCATCAATGGATTTTTTTCTTCCCTGATGGCACATTGGGCATATTCCAAGATGATAATGTCAGGATTCATCGGGCTCAGATTGTGAAAGAGTGGTTCAGAGAGAATGAGACATCATTGTCACACATGGATTGGCCACCACAGAGTCCAGACCTTAACCCCATTGAGAAACTTTGGGATGTGCTGGAAAAGACTTTACGCAGTGGTCTGACTCTCCCATCATCACTACAAGATCTTGGTGAAAGATGAATGCAACTCTGGATGGAAATGAATGTTGTGACATTGTATAAGCTTATCAAAAGAGTGCCGTGGTGAATGTGTGCCATAATCAAAGCTAGATGTGGTCCAACAAAATATTGTGTGACCTTGTTTTGGCCAGGCAGTGGCCAGGTGAATGGCTCTGTGAATTGTTTATAAATAGACCTCATAAGGTCTCTGTGAAGGTTCTGATTTATCCAGGTCATGGTATAACAAGTAGTAGTTAGTCACAGTTCACAGTCACAGCAGTCCATATTGCTTCTTCAGTTCTGAAGATTGCTTGGACATACCCCAGCCTTTGCTGGTGCAATGTCTGAGAGATAAAACATGGAGATACTGCAGGAACTTATATGTACAGACTTGAGGAAAGAAGTGAAAAGGACTTTTTTTGGAATCGAGTACGAGCACCGATAAATATGTTTCAGTACTTGCTGATACCAAGTACTGATACCGGTACTTCCGCTAGCAAGGAGGCGGCATCCCGGTCAATCAAGAAGCCAGGTGGCGGGTAATCACATTCTGCCCATCTTCTTGATTGCCCGGGAAGCCGGCTCCATGCTGTTTGGCCAGCTCCATGCTGATTAGTCAGGAAGCCAACTTCCAGGCAATCAGCATGGAGCCGGCCAAACAGCATGGAGCTAACTTCCTGGCCAATCAGGAAGCCAGGAGGTGAGTCATTACCTGCTGCCCGGCTTCCTGATTGGCCGGGAAGCTCAGCTCCATGTTCCCTCGTGGCACAGTGTGTTGCTAATATGTCGCGCTTGGTCCTAATTACCAATTCCACTATACATAATGTGACAACAATGATTCTCCTCCAACAAATATGTTAGTAAATAAATAAATAATAAATTTTAATTTATAAAGCAGCAAATAATTAGAAATATATACATTTATAATTATGTATAAAAAAAGTGATATTATATATTTTAAATATGTGTATAAAAGTGGTAGTATATATTAAGTGGTATAAAT
>NW_017307143.1:350867-403415 GCF_000935625.1 Nanorana parkeri | reverse complement strand
TTCAGTAATGGGCTAAACAATGTCATTCATAAATATATAAATATATATATAAATAACTGAGTATTATGGTGTATCCGAACAATCCTCTCCTACACCCCACAGGAGATATGGACATGGGGGTTGTGGTTAATTCTCTGTCTTCATGAATGTCATAGAGGGATAGATTTAGTTGTTGGGTTAATTCCCAGGTGTCTCTGAAGCGATCCCTTATGGTTTTAATTAGTCGTCCACTTCCACAATGTGTTCCCAGGTGGCCTAGCTCAGGGGTAGCCAAACTCCAGCCTTCCAGCTGTGGTGATACTACAAATCCCATGATGCCTCTCTCTCCGGGAGTCATGTCTGTGGCTGTGAGAATCTTGAAATGCCTCATGGGATTTGTAGTTCCACCACAGCTGGAGGGACAGAGTTTGGCTACGCCTGCCCTAGCTGGACGCGGCTCTCTCCTTCCCCTCCGGCCAACACCTCTCACACCGCATTCGCAGCGATGTTCACCCACCGGTGTTTTTCCAATGGGAACAAAAGAGGAAAACAGGAGCCTCCCAAGTGCAGTATTTAAAACATTTAATAAAATCGTAATAAAATGCACTTACAGGAACACGAATTCTAAAAGCATCGAGCAGTAGGAACACTCAGCCATGCAAGCCGTACGAGCCGTGTGAGACGGAGCCAGTATCTCCCTTGACGCGTTTCGTCTATGGACTTTATCGAAAGGGTATAGGGCACTGCCAGTCAGAGGAGATCTCCCTCTGACTAGAAGTTCCGGTTTTGGGGGTTAGGTATTGGTAGGTATACGAGTACTCACCATACTGTGTGTGTGTGTGTGTGTGTGTGTGTATATATATATATATTAGGGCTGTGCAAATTAACGATTAATTTTTCGATTAAACATTAATCTTTTTGATCGATTAAAAAATGTTTGATCAATTAAAATGTTTTTGAAACTTTCTGCACGAGCGCCTGCCAAGGCATTGGCCTATACACATACAGCACAGCAATGAAGTAATAAAATGAACTAGGATCACACTAATCCAGCACGTTATTATTCTGAGTTGCCCCACTCAAGCGGCAGCCATATTGAGCGGGGCACATGAGATTAATAACGTGCTGGATTAGTGTGATCCTAGTTCATTTTATTACTTCATTGCTGTGCTGTATGTGTATAGGCCAATGTAGTTGGATCTGTATGTGCGTTATAATTAATCAAAATTAATCGATTAATCGACTAAAATGAATTTCGATTAATCGAACACGAAAATTTTAATCAGTAACAGCCCTAATATATATATCAAATTCATCCCAACACCTCCACGGCTTGCACTTGTAGCATTCCCCGTTTTAACTTGCCCTTCTCCTTTGACTACACTCTAAGGAAGGGATCTCAATGGTTCAGAACATCTCTCACATTGGTATGTGGATGACAGGGAAAAGTTCATAATGTCGAGGACTCACTGTACAGTCAGGATTTGGGGGCCCCCCGGGTATACAGGTAGTACTGATAGGCACCCTGCATAACCTACACTCATGCCTCAAGGTTAGATAAATAACAGTTGTGTTGAGAAAAAAAAAAAACAACGCGCTCACATTAACAGAAGCAAATTAAGCATGGATGTATGTCTAATATATGCACGGTCAGGTCTTATTGTTAATTTTTCCAGCTAATTACCGTCCCACCACAATTGTAATTATTTTACACACTACAAGCAAAGTACACCCAAAAAAAAAAAAAAAGAAGCCTCGGATCGGCTCGCCAACGAACTTTACCGCTGTGGAACGGCGTCTGATTAAAACGCTTACAACTTGTAATGAAGTGCCAAAAGAAATTAAATATTTAATGAAACTAAATAGAAACAAATCCTCTGGCACATAACGATTGCAAATAATGTCAGTTTAATAATTCCAAGTTTAGGATGTTTGTCACACTTTGAGGATCATTGAGGTTTTGAAAAGATTTCCATAAATTAGATGTGATTGCTAAATACAGCAATTTAGTTGTTGTCAGAGTACATTCAAGGTCGTTCCTGCGCAGGAGAACCGCAGTTGATACCTACCTGGGATTTTTTTTTGAAGACCATGCAAGGGCATTCTGACCCCTATCACCACCTGCTGGTGGAAAATGGTATTGCAGCTCCTCTGGTACAAGACTGGAGAATTGCCATGGGTATACAGTATATACTGCCTGTGCTTTAACCTCCTTGGCGGTCTGATTATTTTATTTTTTCGTTTTTTTTTTTTTTATTCCTGCCGGTTCCGTCCCCTTGCGACGCGGACGCTCGCAAGAGACGGAACCCGGAAGACAGATGCTGGCATCGGCCAGAGGTATGTAACGCTAAACTGTAATCCCGAGCGTGGCTCGAGGTTACCGCTTATGGTACTGAACATTAACCCCGAGCCACACTTGGGGTTACCGCCAAGAAGGTTAAGAATGGTGAGTGGGGATGAGGCGCTGGACCCCAAACTTTCTCTATTTAAACAGGAGCAATATTTGCACCTGATGGCACAGTTCCAGGACCCTTTTACAAAAGAGGGGGCTCTCCAAAGGAAGGGAGCACCCAGAATGAGAAATAAACGTGAGCGGAGACCGCATTTCGTCTTAAGGACCAGGTAATCATCTTAAGTAAAAAAGAAACTTTATTGGCTTCAGAAATGGCAACAAGAAGATATGCACAGCCAACGCATTTTGGGGTCAGGAATCTTCCTTCATCAGGGCTGAAGCAATGGGCATCAGACACTGATGGACTCTAAACTTACAGCCCCTGCAGGCAATCTTATTTCTCAGGCAGGAGTGAAATTTCTTGGTGTGAAAAGATCTTTACCAGCAGTTCAGCTTCTATGGCGGGTCATCCTTACTTATGCATGAACCACATTTAATAAAGTAGTACTCTCTGAGCTCAGGCCAGCATTATCATGATATATGTCCAAGGGGTAGCCATATTAGCTCATTACATATGCAGCTTCTGCTATCTGCTATACTCAATGATTGTGCTATATTGCTTCTTCCCACAATGCAAGTCTATGGGTCTGTCGACTCATTTAAAACAATGTACACCCTGCGTGGCTCAAATCTTATCCTAACTGCTGTTAAAGTGAAATTATAATGGGATCGGGTTAATTTATTCAAGTTGTTTTATTGCTGGATCTAGGAAACTGAATTCCCCAATAGCCATGAAAATGCTATTCTAATTGGTTGTATGTTGTTATGAGGCTTTGTAAATCTCATGACTGGATGGACAGAAATGCAAATCCTTTAGCAGGTACTTGTGGGTTGCCAAGTAATATCCCACATTCCTTAAAGGAGAACTATGAGGGGAGTGATTTTCACTCACCTTATAGTTCTAGCCGACCTGTGACAATGAGACTGTCACAGGTCGGCTCAGTAGATCGGGAAGTGAGCGAACGCATAGCGGCTGGATTCCCCCCTCCCCGCTCCAATCCTCCAGCGCTGACTGGCGGAACGGACGGGGGAGGGGGGCGGGTGCAGCTGGCTCTGCCTCTAGATAGGCAGAGCCAGCTGTCACTCACGCAGCTGGGCGGATCCAGACATAATTGTCGGGATCTGCTTCAGCTGCGGCGTCTCAGTATACTGGGAGCTACAGCTCGCGGTATACTGAGCTTAGGGTGACGGGATGACGCTAGTTTGTGTCCTCCCGTTACCCTAAGGAGAACTGGGGAAAAGCCCTAACCCCATAGTTCTCCTTTAATTAAGCATTTCTCATACTTTTTGCCTTATACGTATTTCATGTGTATTTAGCTCTTTGCCTTGGTTTCAGCTTGCATTCAGCTGAAGGCAGCACAATTGTCCAAGATCCAGCCCAGTCTGTCTTTGACCAGAAATGTTCTGTTTCAGATGCCACTTTATGCTTTGACGTACATCCATTGATCTCAGTCTGCCCATACAGTATGGTCACCTTCTGACTTCGCACCATCTACAGGAAGCTTCACTCTTCAGTGAGACACAGAAGTTGAATCCAGCATGATTATACTTCAGATAAGTATAGTACAGAGGATGATTTCCAGTAACTCCTATTTTTCATCATCTCCCAAAGGTAACAGGTAGACCTATTGTGGCAGGAACTGGATCTTTCTGTGAACCTTTGGGTGATTTGACTGACACCACCCCCTAGTTATAGTTTTACCCACCTATATATATGATACTAAACATATAATTCAGAAAATGAGTGATTGGGGTTGAGATATTGGAGACAAAAGACATATGTGTGATGTTGCATCACTGTACACCTGTATACTCCATAACTTGGGACTGAACGCTATACAAGTATTTCTTTATAATTATACTGATTACTCTGAGCATTTGAAACATTTCATTTTGGAATTTATATTGTTTTTTTTGTTGACATGCAATTATTTTTTCATTGATGGTGATTACTACGTCCAAAGACGCAGAGCTTTGATGGGTGCCAACCTTTACATGGGTTGGTGGGTAGAGTTCCAAGTCTTTGGAGGTATTAACAATTAATGGAGAACTATGGGGTTAAGTCTTTCCCCCATAGTTCTCCTTAGGGTAATGGGAGGACACAAACTAGCGTCCTCCCGTCACCCTAGGCTCAGTATACCGCGAGCTGTAGCTCGCGGTATACTGAGACGCCGCAGTATACCGCGAGCTGCTGCTCGCGGTATACTGAGACGCTGCAGCTGAAGCGGATCCCGACAATTGTGCCGGGATCCGCCCAGCTGCGTGACTGACAGCTGGCTCTGCTTATCTAAAGGCAGAGCCAGCTGTCCCCGCCCCCTCCCCGTCCGTTCCGCCAGTCAGCGCTGGTGGATCAGAGCGGGGAGGGGGGAATCCAGCTCTCTGCCGTGACAGGATCGAGAGGTGAGCGAACGCCGGTATATGTTCGCTCACCTCCCGATCTACTGAGTGAGTGAAAAGCACTCACCTCATAGTTCTCCTTTAAGCCCTGGTTGGGGAAATGTATTAGAGCAAAATGCTTAGGCGGGGTACGCAACATGAACTTGTGTTTATTTCTAATAAACTTTATACAGTGATGAAACTGGACATGTGACCATTTGTTCTCTTGAAGTGTAGTTTGGGGTTCACATTGGAAGTTAAAAAAAACTCACATGAACTATTAGATCTTACTTTGATGGGCTCTGGCATGGACTATAAGATACTGTATATACTCAGGCATATGGGAACCCATTTCAAGGAACTCTCTTTTGCGGGCAGACACTTCTAGAGTGACTTAAAGAGGAACTCCAGCAATTAACAAAATTGCTGAAGTTTTTGTAAAAAAAGAAAAAAAAACTATAGCACCTCTTATGTTAAGAGGTGCTATACCCAAAGGCCAGTTTATTAGGGCTAGACGCAATTGTTCTACCCTACAAGCCTATGAATCTGAGGCACAAGCTATGGTGGGTAGGTTCCTTAAATGGGGGTATGATAGGCCTGAGATTCTGAGATATACTCAGGCATATGGAAACCCATTACAAGGAGCTCTCTTTTGCGAGCAGACTATTGCATCCATCTTATGTTAAGAGGCGCTATACCCAAAGGCCGAGGGCGAGACACAACTGTTCCACTTCACAAGCCTATGAATCTACGGTGGGTGGGTTCCTTAAACAGGGATAGAATAGACCTGGGATTTTGAGAGTTTATTAGCATTCTAAAAATACTTCAAGGGAGAGACTTTTGACAGAATATAAAGCAGGTAATGGACAGAAATATTGGGGGCATCCCCAACCTATAACCTTTGCTAACCAGTGACGTCACTGGTTGCCAGAAGCTTGGCAGGATGCCAGCCGGGAGCGACCCAGGTTTCTAAGAGCTGGGCAGAGAGATGTGTAAGGGCCATACACATCTCCTTGCCTGGCTTTTAGCAACCTGGGATGCTCTGGCCATCATCCCGCCCAGCTCTTGGTAACCAGTGACGTCACTGGTTGCCTACCGTAGCCTTTTAAACAAGAAGCTCCCTGTTGCTAAGAGCCAGGCAGGGAGACGTCACTGGGAGTGATATCACTGGGTGCCAGGAACTGGGCAGGACACCAGCTAGAGCGTCCCAGGTTGCTAAGAGATGGGAGGGGAGTTGCAGAGGCAGAGCCTTTACACATTTCCCCACCCGCTGTCTCCAGCAGTAATCCCCCCTCCCACCCCCCCTGATTGTGCCCCGTCCATCACCCCCCACCACCTCAGGCAACAAAAGGAAAGGGACATGGCTGTATATGTGCCATAACCTGGATACACCACTGAAGTCATGGTCCACCTGATCCAGTCTAGAGCAATGATACGCAGACGGCATGGGAAACAGAGCATGTAGACAGGAAGTGGCTGAAAGAGGCTGGAGGATATCAGGAGTACTGAGATGAAAAGAAAAAAAAAGGTGAAAAGAGTATTTTATGAGGGAAAAAAAGATAGCCATTGTTTATGAGAAACAGAGCTTTGCAAACGCCATGTAGTTAGAGTCTAGAGCTACTTCAAATATTTATTTTAAAGATAAAGATTTTAGGAAACGAAATTCAAATATGCTATAAAAGTTTTATAAACTTGTAAACTTAAAACCGGAATACTTCTCACCCTTAAGTTTGACACACCTGCTCTTACGTCCCAATTATAAGGATCACTTCATTGTATCAATGGCTTATCTACAAAGCGAGCCCAAGTGGAATCTGCATTCCCTTACTGTAAACCAACCAACCAACTTTATTCCACCTTCCCCAGAAACTTTCCTTCTGAGTGGCAGCTGTAATAGATATTACATATTGCTCAGCTTCCTCTGGGTCAGCGTGGTTAATGTATTCTGACATTAATGTAGAAGTCATTGATTTTTCTTCATATGGCCCTCATCAGATTAATCGGAAGAGATATTTTTAAATGGAAATCCCTCACCATCTGTCTTAATGTTGCAGATGAGATAATTAGATGCGATTAGACCTCATCAACGGTTCACTCTTGTTTAAATACTTTATTCATAAAGCAAGATGGGAGTGAAAATCCCTGTAGCACTCCCTGTTTATATTTTCGAATTAAAATGTTTGACTATGAGATGAGGCTTATTAGTGGTAGTAAATAGCGTATTTCATGCTACATCAAATAGCAGTTAGCTGGTAAGTTTTCTGCATAATTCAAGTTACTTTCATGATCTTGACTTCTTAAAGTGACCCTTGCTATTCCTTATTTGCTGTCCCTTCTAATATAGGTGTATGGAGGCTGTTTATTGTGCCCTCTGATGAGCAGGATTGTTGAGAGTGCCTGTGTATTGAAGGCTATCTATGGTCAAAAACTGAAAATATTGAAGTTCTATTGCACTCCTAAAAATCCTATTGATCTAGAACAGTGGTTCTCAACCTGTGTAACCTCAGGACCCACATTTGTCCTTGGTCATTAAGTCGTGATCCAAGTCGCATTGCAATGGAACGCATGGCATTGCGGTACCGCAAGTTTCAGTGCGGGCGATGGGTGGGAGGTGCGTTTGGTGTACCATTCAAATAAATGGCAAGGTTCCCTGACATGGACGAGGAAGACTGGGAGGAAGTCTGGGATGCACCCTTTAAACAACTAGTTGCAATAAGGGATAGACTGGTGCAATTCAAGATACTGCATAGGGCATATTTTACCCCCCATCGTTTACATAAAATGAATTCATCCATTTCTCCGTCCTGTTGGAGATGTACGTGTGAGGAGGGCGGGTTTTCCATGTTTTTTGGGAATGTCCCCTCATCAGGTCCTACTGGGGTTCCGCGGTAGACTATATCTCCAGGGTTACCTCATTGCCACTGACACCATCGCCGAGAATGTGCCTCCTGGGCCTGGTGGAGGATATAGCTCCGACCAGGTCGGAACGCATGTTGATAGGTCTGACTTTGTTCTATGCTCGCAAGGCTATTGCTATGTGCTGGAAGAAACCGGCCCTGCCGGAACTCTCCTTTTGGAAAAAATTGGTGAATGACAACCTACCTCTGTACCAGGACACGTATGCCAACAGGGGATGTCCAGGGAAGTTCCATAAAATCTGGGATAGCTGGCTGGAATGTTCTAACTCGGCAGTAGACCTGGATGCACGCTCTTAAAGTGGGACCATTGCCCCTCTGGGGAGCTCTAGACCTGTCTGGACCATGTCCGACCTGAGAATCCGGACGAGATACGTGCCCCATTGTCTGGCTCACCCATCCCATGATCTCCTGTCAAGGCTGGAGCCCCTAGCGGGCATATAGGAGGGCTTTGGGAAGGCCTGGCGAGCCCTGTTGGGGAATGATCCCCCACCTGTAATGTAGAACCAGAATTGTTCTTTGTTTTTGTTTTCTTTTGCCCTTTTGTTCCTTTCTTTATTTCCTTTCTACGGCTATTGCTGCTGTACTGTTATGTTGAATGCACTGCTATGCATGGTGCCATTAATGTTAGGCACAAATAGCGTGCACAGTTGTACTATATGCTTGTAAAACAATAAATAATTTTGACAAAAAAAATGTAAAAAAATAAATGGCAAGGTAACATACCTCCCACATCAGAACGCATAGTGGGGGTGATTATGCGACTGTGCGTTTAGTGTGAATGGGCCCTCAAAAACACTGACATACAATTTTTTTTTTAGGGTCCACCAAGTTTCCCTAACTTACGAGACCTGGAGTGGATCCTCAGCCTGGGGTCCAATGTGGGCTGCTGTGCTGTGACGGAGCTCCATCCATATGTGCATTGCTTGTACAGCTTCCTTTGCATGCCCTGTAGAGGTGCTGGGAGCCAGCATGTGATGTTACTCTGGTCCGGGTATCTCTACAGGACACATGAGGGAGCTGTAAGCAATGCATGTATGGATGGAGCTCCCTCGCAGCCCTAGCCCCATCCTATCCCACCTCAAGCTGACAATCGGCTCTGGGTAGCATATTCAAATGGCTGCTTGGCGTCAGAAATGATAGTGCTGCGTTAGGGGGAGGCTGAGGCGACCCACTGAACACGGGGTCACGACCCACTTTTGGGTCACGACCCACCAGTTGAGAACCAAGGATCTAGAAGTTTGAAAACTTACTTATCAAAGATGCCCAGAGTGGAAACCGATCCTGGTGGTGACCTGGTGAAATGGGTGGAGAAGGCAGAGCGGGAACTGATTGTCACCTGTTGGGAGAAGAGGTGTAGTGGGAGCTGACTGTAGACAGGTCAAAGACAGAGGATGCGGAAAGGTTGATGATAATGTAATGGAGGGGGTAGATAGAGGTGGCATATGACCATGGGTCCAGAGCGAAAATAAAGATGAGGCAGGGCATGAGCTGATCAACAACTTGGGGGTAGAGAAGGATACAGAGTGGGATCTGATTATTGACAGTTGATTGCCAATAATGACTGCCAGGAAGATCAAGCACTGGATACTGGAGAGAACTGGAGAGAGATACTGGAGAGAAAGCCGTGACACCACGTTGTAGAGAGTGTGGACACTGATGAGAGAACAAGTGTGAGCTAAGGATCTCTCAGCATTACAGTGCAAAACTCCAGAAGGTGGTGCATGCTACATTAAGTGCTGGCAAGGAAATGGCTTAGTAATGGTGTCAATGCCATCTTGAAAAAGGGTACAGCCATAATGCTGGCAACAGAGGTTTACTGTCATGGCAATGGAGGACTCAATGTCATTGCTGTAGTGATAGAATGTTCAACGCTACTGTCATAACAATGGCGGTAATGGCCACATTGCCATGGTGATAGAAGGATATGTGCTATTAACTTGACAATGCAAGAATCAGTCCCATTGCAATGCCGATGGGGGCATCTGGATTGAGACACACGTGCACTGAGCAGCTGGTCAGGTCTGATCACTCAGATCTGGCTCTGCTTTATGCACTGGGCACTCACAGGAAATGGGATATTGCTTCACAAAGTAGCACACATCTTCACAAGAACAGAAAGTTGTCCTTTAAATTACATTATAAAAATACATATAGGTTGGACGCACCCTGTACTAAATGTTTGTTTGTAAAGTTGACCATAAGCCATTCCCTTTAAGAAAGTTGAAAATTCCTTTAAATTGTCACATCCACACAGGGTAGATTTCTCACCTTATTCTTCTCAAAAGTTAATTTTGGTTTTGAAGGGGGAACTAACCCTTACACAATGATGAAATGATAGAAATGTTCATCAAGTACGGCTTGTAATAGAAACTCCTGGGATTGGCACTAAATTATTGCACCTACTGATAGACTAAAACTAATCTATACCAAAAATGGAATAAAACCAATCTATATTCTATAATGAGATTCCGCAATTTAACAATTATATTTAGAAGGATATTAGGAAGTCTCATACTCATTAATCCTATTGTGAAATATTTCATATTATCTGGTGATATTATCTCATTAAAACAAATCTTTCACACATAAGGCAAGTTCACAGTATTATAAAAGAGACTCTGCAGAAATCTCTAACTTTTTAGGTTCGCGCTCCTAAGTTAGCAACATTGGAAAAAAGTGGCCTGGGAACTTGTTATTTACAATGATTCTGTACTTTATTAAAGGAGAACTATGAGGTGAGTGCTTTCCACTCACCTGATAGTTCTAGCCGACCTGTGACAATGAAACTGTCACAGGTCGGCTCAGTAGATCGGGAGGTGAGCGAACACATACAGGCGTTCGCTCACCTCTTGATCCTGTCACGGCTCTCTGCCGTGACAGGGGAGAGGCTGAATTCCCCGCTCCGATCCGCCAGCGCTGACTGGCGGAACGGACGGAGGCTGGGGCGGGTACAGCTGGTTCTGCCTCTAGATAGGCAGAACCAGCTGTCAGTCATGCAGCTGGGTGGATCCCGGCACAATTGTCGGTAT
Source organism: Nanorana parkeri (assembly GCF_000935625.1). Classification (NCBI taxonomy): domain Eukaryota; kingdom Metazoa; phylum Chordata; class Amphibia; order Anura; family Dicroglossidae; genus Nanorana; species Nanorana parkeri. Next base: position 392,661 of record NW_017307143.1, on the reverse strand, counting down.
CCGCTTCAGCTGCTGCATCTCAGTATACCACTGCGGCGTCTCAGTATACCGCGAGCTACAGCTCGCGGTATACTGAGCCTAGGGTGATGGTAGGACGCTAGTTTGTGTCCTCCCGTTACCCTAAGGAGAACTATGGGGAAAAGCCTTAACCCCATAGTTCTCCTTTAAATATGTAAAGGTCCTGCCCAAACACAGACACTACAACATACCTGATATTTCCTCTTTTAGCCACAAACACCTCTTCTGTGTCCATCTCGTATTTAGTTAAGGCTCTGATTCCCTCCAACATGGTGACCCACCTCAACAGTCTGTTTTGCTAATACCCTAGTATTAGGAGTTTCCAAAATGTCAGAGAGACTTGATGGATGGGGCTGAGTATCCCTGACCTTAATAATCACAGGCCTAGTATTGGGTGTTTCCAAAACTGGAAAGAGACTTGATGGGTGGACCTGGGGCTATCTGGCATACACAAATGCAGGCCTGGTATTAGGTTTTCCCAGAACTACAGAGACACTTGACGGGTGAAGGCGGGTGTTCCTGGCTGGGAACACCCGCCTTCACCCGGTATACTGAGACGCCGCAGTGGTATACTGAGATGCAGCAGCTGAAGCGGATACCGACAATTGTGCCGGGATCCACCTATTGAGTGTTTTTACAGAACTACAAAGAAACTTGATGGGTGAAGTTCACTATCCCTGGCATGATGTATCACAGGCCTAGTATTGAGTGTGTTTCCAGAACTACAAAGAAACTTGATGGGTGAAGTTGAGTATCCCTGGCCTGAAGATTCACAGGACTAGTATTGGGTGTTTCCAGAATGTTAGGCCTTGTATTGAGTGTGTTTCCAGAACTACAAAGAAACTTGATGGATGAAGTTGAGTATCTCTGGCCTGAAGAATCACAGGACTAGTATTGGGTGTTTCCAGAATGTTAGGCCTTGTATTGAGTGTGTTTCCAGAACTACAAAGAAACTTGATGGGTGAAGTTGAGTATCCCTGGCCTGAAGGATCACAGGCCTGGTATTGGGTGTTCCCAGAACTGCAGAGAGACTTGATGGGTGAAGTTGAGTATCCCAGGCCTGGATAATCACAGCCCTATTAATAGATGTTCTTAGAAATGCAGAGAGCTCTACGGTCCCTTGACCCGTCTTATAAACCCTTCAGGCTTCGCACCCCCTCAGGTACTCACACTAGCAACCCACTTGCCATTCTCAATCTGTTCCATAAACACCTCTCATCCTTATACACAGCACCTACCACAACACGCGCAGCGGACATTGACAACTTTCTGGAAGGTCTTACCCTCCCATCCCTTTTGCCAGAACAATTAGCGGCCCTAGAAGATCCAATCACGGAACAAGAAGTTCTTTTGGCCATTACCTCACTCGCCAAAGGGAAGCGGCCAGGCCCGGATGGTTTCACAGTGACTTATTTTAATACCTTCAAAGACCAACTTGCACCCCTACTAACCGCCTCTTTCAACAGGATTCGATCGGGTGCTACCCTGAATCGTGACTCCCTCTCCGCATCCATTTGTATGATACCCAAACCAAACTCGGATCACTCTGACTGCTCCAATTTCAGACCCATATCTTTATTGAATGTGGATGTGAAATTGCTAGAAAAGGTCTTGGCGAACAGACTGAACTTAGTGATTGGGCAATTAGTGGCACAGGATCAAGTCGGCTTTATACCTAGCAGGCAATCCGGTGACAATGTTCGCCGACTTACCCTACTCACACACATTGCCCAAGCACAACGCATCCCGGCTATGCTCTTGTCCTTGGACATCAGGAAAGCTTTCGATACAGTATCATGGCCCTATCTCTTTGCTGCTCTTCGGCGCTGGGGATTTGGCCATCACTTTCTCACTTGGACCTCATCACTTTACAACAAGCCATCGGCGAATGTAAGATTCCCAGGAATACCATGTATGCCCCCAAGATCCGAGGTGGACTAGGTGTCCCTAACTTATTGAAATACTTTCAAGCAGCCCAAATAGGACAACTGTCCAAATATCATGCACAGACAGAAATCCCTCGCTGGGTGACGATTGAGGACTCATTTCACCCAACTACTTCACTATCCAACCTTCTCTGGCTCCAACCCAAACGCAGACCCTCCCCATTGAATCCCATCACCGCCTTCTCAATCCGCCTCTGGGACTCTCTCAACAAACACATGACACTGACTTCCCCACAGTTGCCTCTACTATCTTATTTGCGTAATCCCGACTTTCCTCCGGCTCTCTCTAATCCCTCAGGCTTCGCAGTCTGGTCGAACAAAGGTCTCGCGAATATTGGGCAATTACAAACTCCCACGGGCGTGAAATCTTTCCCATACTTGCGCGAACATTTCAACTTACCTCATAAGGAACTTTTTAGGTATCTTCAAATTAAAAACTTTACGCTCACTCATATGCGCCATTTACCTCCTACAGAGTCCCTAAGCCCCTTCGAACGTATTTGCCGGGATAATCCTCATACAGGTGGAATCATCTCTATCCTGTACAACTACCTACTAACACCCCCCACCCAACCTGCCCCTTCTTATACTTCCCAATGGGATCGGGATATGGGATCTCCTCTGGGAGACGCTATGTGGAACCGGTCCTGGCAATACACAAAATCTAGTTCACGCTGCGTCAGTATGTTGGAGATTAATTATAAGGTATTAATGCGATGGTACATGGTACCCATGAGAATTGCCAAATTTAAACCACATTCTTCCCCGCTCTGCTTTAGAGGATGCCCAGACTCTGGAACCTTCTACCACATATGGTGGCAGTGTCCGAAAGTTGCAAGGTATTGGGACAAAGTTTTTCACATACTCTCATCTCTGTTTCAGCAGTCCATACATAAAGACCCCACCTTCGCCCTCCTTAACTGTAAACCAACAGGTCTCCCGACTACCACTTTCAAATTATGCCTTCATGTATTGACGGCAGCTAAGAGAGAGGTAGCCAAATCGTGGTTGACAAGCACACTCAGCATTTCCAGCCTCAAAAGACAAGTTAACTGGATAATGTCACATGAGAAGCGGACTGCACAAGTAGAACACACCATGCAGAAGTTTGAGAGTATATGGTTCCCTTGGATTGAGAAATTTATGCCCAATGACATCCAACGCCGTCTCCTCACCTTGTGGTGACGATACCTTCTTGCGCTATTATCCCATTATGGTCTCCTCCCTCCACAGCCAGATCCCCCCTCACCTCTCTCTTCTTACCCCTCTTTTCCCCCACCTAACTATGCTCTCCTTCGACCTCATTCCCCCACACCTTCCGATGTGCCGCTGCTAACATGAATCTCGGATCCTGAACAGATAGGACTTAACATCTACAGGGATTAGTATATTCCCCTCCCATATCTTTAGCATTCCTTGACCTTCAGGCCTTCCCGGCAGACACTAGTGCTATTAAATGGCAAGAGAATGATATCCAATGTTAAATGAACCTATGGACGCATACACAACTGACTGTTTCCTAGCCTTACCGAGAAACCTACCCTTACAGCCGGCACCCCTCTCCGAGATCTGTTAAAACAATGTTGTATATCCTTGTACATTGGAATTCTGTGCATATACCATGTTCTATCTTGTAACCTTGTTATTTTTTTTTATATATATATATGCATATTCAATAAAAATGTATTTGAAAAAAAAGAAATGCAGAGAGCTGATGGGTGGATGGTGATCTCTGGCCTTAACAGTCAAAGGTCCACTATTATGTATTCCAAGAACTCCAGAAAGAGTTGATAGGTGCAGCTGGCTATCTTTTGTCTGGACACTCACAGGCCTAATATTAGGTGTTTTAGGTGATATTAGGTAAACTACAGAGAGACTTGATGGGTGGAGTTGGGTATCCCTGGCTTGAAGAATCACCAGCCAGTAAATTGTGTTCCCAGAATACCAGGTCACCAGCAACAGAGATATTTAGCAGCATGTCTTGCAAGAACCTTGAACAACTTTGGCCCACCTTTATTTTGTACTGCTGTGCTGGCCATGTATGACTTTTCTAATTCCGAGGGCGTTCCTGTACCCGTGTACTCTGTGTCTCTTTTTGTTGTGACAATTACTAATTGCTCCGTAATAAGCCATCCACTTTTGCACAAAGCCTGGTCAGTGTCAGGGAAATATTAGCCTGTTCAGAAGAGACGTCCCTTACCAGCTGTCTTTATGTAGCAGATTAGATAATTAGTTGCCATTATCTATCATTAGTGTGACTTTCTTGTCTAAACACTTTATTAATAAAGCTAAATGGGAATTAGAAACACATTAGCTGCTTCTAATTTATTAAAGTGTTTTTCCAGTTATTTTTACTTTGTAGGTAGCACTACAAAAAGCGTTACATCATGTTGAAGAAGTTCAAATGACTTTTTATAGCTGCATTTTTTTCCAACATGCAGTTTTGTAAATGACGTTCAATACACGATGAGTGGAAGATAATCTATCATGAATGTTTAAAGTGACTTTGGCACTAAAAATTAGAGGTGCACAGAAATGGAAATTTCAAAACCGAAATTAAAAAAAATTGTCAGGCCGAAACCGAAAATGTTTTTTAGTTTAATTTTTTCAAATTTTTCCAATTATTTATTTTTATTTATGTTTTTATAAACGTTTTAATTTTTTAATATTTATTTTTATGTATTAATTTTTTATTAAATATTTTTATTTTGTACTTTACTTTTAGGGGCTTCAGGGAAATATTAGGGGTCTAAACAGACTCCTGATAATCTCTTTTTCTATTTTAAAAGGGAAATGAGGACACCGAGTCCTATCTCTTTTTCTGTATCCCCTGTTATCAATGAACAGGAATCCTCTATAGTGAGTGTTCCTGATCATTCATAACATGAGGACATAGTGTGTTTACTATAACCACAATCATGAATGAACAGGAAGTGATGTAGATCACTTCCCATTCATTCATAATTGAGGATATAGTAACCATACTCTGTCCTCAATTATCTACAAACACTCAGCGATCACTGATCACTGACTGCTTGTACTCCGCTCTCCTCTCTGACACGCTGTCACAGGAGGCTGAGTGAGTGGTGCAAGGAGGAGAGCTCAGCCTCCTGTGACGGCGCATGCAGTCTCCGCCCAAACACCGCTCTGCCGGACTGTGATAGGAGGCTAAGCGGTGTGGGAGGAGAGACGCCGGCCGCTCTCAGCGCTCTCCTCCCGCAGCACTAGTTTTGCTGTCACACTTTCTGTCCTCCCCGCTGGGACACAGAGCAGCACCCAGCGGGGAGGAAAGAAAGCAGGGATGCGACGATGTATCAGCAGGAAAATGGCACTTTCGGCATTAGTCAAAAGTGCCATTTTCGGTGGCCGATATATCGGTGCATCCCTACTAAAAATAAAGCATGGGGTTAAAGCTTTTCCTTTAAATAAGTAAATATTTATCACTCCTGCTACCCACACCACCGAATTCTGCTCCAATGATTAGAAACCACCAACTGAAGTCTTCTTCAACAATGGACACTTTTCACAGCGCTGACTTCCTGGTCCCGCGTGGCTCCTCCTGCCAACACTCACATCAGTGCTATGTCCTGTAGTGACACAGGGGTAAATGTTGGGTACTACTGTATATGCTGTATGTTCATGATATTTCACAACACACATGAAGAAAGTCTGCAGGTAGACTCCCATTAGAATTGGGCACATTCTCCAGCATGACTAGACCCTGTCTGCAATGGAAACAGCCAGTGATAGCCTTAGGCAGGCCAGCCCATTACAAGATTGTTTCTCAATTTGGCTGGGGCAGGTAACATCAAGCTGGACTTGTCAGGACCAGTGTAGTGTTTTTTTTCTTAAAACAAATGAAGGTTGTGTTGTTTGTGTTTAGATGAAGCACTGAGATCTTGAGGAATGCTGAATTAAGATTACTTGCTTAGAAGAATATGACAACAGAATACAGCATTGTGAAGGAAAAATATAGATATAAGAAAACAGCTTCCTGTGTATGATAGATAAGCAAGCACATAGAGAGTAACATTGCACTACAGCGCCATCTACAGCACAAAAAACATATTAGTCAGTATTGTAATCAGTACATATCAGCATATGCAGTTGCATTTCCAACACTCCTCCTCAACAACATATGCGTTGCTATATGACATTTAGCTTCTCTCGAAGGAAACTGTGACGATCCTTTGGCAATTACTTGGTGAGTGAATCCACAGTTATTTCTTCTTCTGCTGCCTTTCTCAATTGATTGGCTTCGCATTTTGGTAATTTTTCTATGTATTCCCACGATGTTGGTTCGAGTATGTTATGTGTCTAAGCAGTACATGACAGCTTGCTGGGTGGTATTCCCTTTGTTGCACGAGTGGATCTTCTAATTTCAGGATGTTCAGCAGAATTTAACATGGAATGACTTATCCATTGTGCGTTCCACCTCTTGATCTGACTCCTGTGTGGCTTGACTTTGTTTAGTTTCCTTTGCTGGTTCACTGGGCAAATTCATTTCACAACTTCCGGGGATCATTGTTTCTGGTGATGGGTCCTCATCGAAATAAACTCTGTGACTTATTGTCACTTTGTCAGTCTTTGGGTGGAGGATTCTTTATCCCTTACTTTTTTCACTATAGCCTACCAGAATACCTTCTATGGCTGTGTTCTCCAACTTGGATCGCTTCTCATTGGGAGTACGGGCATAAGCTTTACATCCAAACACTCTAATGTGTCCTAGGCTAAGGTTCCATGCCACATTTCAAATGGGGTGCTTTCATTGGCTTTTGATGGTAGTCTGTTCTGTAGGTATGTTGCAGTCATGACTGCTTCTCCCCAGTACCTCTTAGGAAGGTTGGCGTCTGACAGCATGCATCCGGCCATTTCTATAAGAGTGCGATTTTTCCGTTCTGCTACATCATTTTGTTCAGGAGTGTACGGTGTAGTTGTCTGGTGTACTATTGTTTCTGCAGACATGATTCCACTTCCTTACTGATTTATTCCCCTGTTATCAGTGCGAATAATTCCTGGTTTGCATTGGAATTTGTTGCTGGACAAGGCTACAAACTCTTGAAGTTTTTCTGATGTTTCATTCTTGAGCTTCATCAGATAAGTTGTTGTGTATCTGGAATAATCATCAATTAGTTTTCATTGGTCCGCACACATCACTGTGTATGAGCTCCAGCTTTGCAGATTGAACAGTCCTTTTTCAGGTGACCAGTCTTTTTACAGTGAAAACACGCTCTGCTTTCTTTGTTTTGCGCTCTCATGCACCTTAATGGCTTTCATGTTTTCTTCATTGTGCATATTTTATTTCCTTCTGTCATAGTCATCGACTCATTTTCCTTTTGGTGTATTCTAGTGTTAGTTCCTGCTCAGGTCTGGTTTCTAGAGCATTAATAAGAGCAATGTATGACTCTGAAAGGCTGCATAGCAGTAATTTCACCACGTGTTTATCTTTAGTTTCCTCTCCAATTGCACGTAGTTGTCGTCTGATTTCCAGCATGGCATTCATATGTTCACACATTTCCTGGCCTTTTTCTAGCCTCATCTTACATAGCTTGTGTAGCAGATATAATTTACTGTTTAGGTTTGAACGCTCGTGCAGTTCCACTGCTGGCTTCCTGCTTCCTGCTTCCACATACCTTTAGCTGTGTTCTCTCTTATGTGGATGAGTTGGTTGTCTTCCACTAACAGACTTATAATTGCTTTTTCTTGCCTGTTCTTCTTGTCCCAGTCCTTTGTGGGTCCATTACTGGGTCTGTACTCAGTACTTGCCACAGGTCATCTTTGCTTAGCAGCATTACAAGCTTGAACTTCCATAGCTGGAAGTTCAAGTATTGTTGCGATTACAAACTCCATATCTGAACTACTTGCCATCTTGCAGTAGCTTGTTGACTTGCAGTGTTCTGTTTCGTGTCTGGGCCCATAACCTGTTGGTTATGTGTTTAGATGAAGCACTGAGATCTTGAGGAATGCTGAATTAAGTTTTAATTGCTTAGAAGAATATTACATCAGATTACATTCAGTACATATCAGCATATGCTGTTCCATTTCCAACAGATTGAAATGTAGGTACCCATGGCTCTGTCCTCTAACATATTCCTAACAATTAACCTGACCCTAGCACTTGACTTCGTCCTCCTGCCTCTCTGTTCAATGTTGGGAGCTGAAGGAAATAGGTGGTACTTCCAGGTATGTAGCAGCATGTGCATGCAGATACACAGATAACCAGATAACAGACCCTTACCAGGTCATTGTCAAATCTGGTACCACAGGTTCACTTTAAGGGTGTCTACAAATGTGAGGAAATGATTGCCCAGATTTCATGCATTTTTTAGCAGCTCTATTGTGAGGCTGTGTGTCAGTAGTGCCTGGATCTCAAGACTACCACAAAAATTTCCAAGCACACTTACCAGGTAGCCTGCAGAAAGAAAAATTTACACTAACTGTGACGGACCGCCTGGTACCCCGACTGGGTACCTCCGTCAGAAAACAACTTCCTCTCCGCTGGAACCCGAATCCCAGTGTCCTCAGCACAAACCTGCCTAATTATTGGACAGAACCAATATATTAGGACAGAACGCTAACCACTCAAGCATTAGACAACACCAATGTTGAGGTGGAAACTAAGATCTGCTTTATTGAAGGAAGCACACAGAATTTATACCTGACAGGATCAGACCTTGGGTTCATGGACTTAACTAGTATTTCCGCCCGTCCCGAACGCGCTACAAAACGGCCCACGCCTGAAAAGGTACAGGCACTACTTTGGGCCGTTTTGTAGGGCGTTTTCCATTGGAATACAGCCAAGTAGCCTTTGGAATCGCGCGACGGTCGCGCGTCTTTTTTACCGCGAATCGCGGTAAAAAAAACGTGCGACAGACGCGCTTTTGCAATACGCCTAGGTGTGAACCCAGGCTAACTGTCTCTGGTCAGTTGATAAACAAGCGTCAGGGGACCCTTATCCTAGGGGGCGTGTCTGAGCGGACGTCTAAAGACGCCCGCTCAGATCTAGAGAGCTCCGGGCCGGCCGTTTTTCCACTACGGCCAGCCTGGAGGTAGTTAAGCAACTTAACTACTGATTTAATAACTTCTGGTTTCTGACCTGTCATTCCCTGGCTAGAAAAGAAGCCGATCAAGCACAATCTGTGCTTGATCAGCTTCAGTGGGCTGCAAAGGTGACATTAGGGGTCTAATAGACCTTTAATGTCTCCTTAAAGAGCACCTGTCATCACTAAAGTGCTATCACATAGGGGGTGTATTGTGTTTTTGTGCACTAACATTAATTTAAGTGTATTTTTTACTGAAATATTAGGCTTGATAAAGATTTGCACTAATATCATGCAACATAAAAATTTGCAACTGCCGCCATTTTATTTTACAGGATCTCTGCTTTCGGGAAATATATAATCCTGGGGGTTTTAGTAATTACATGGCCTAATTTGGGGATTTTAACATGTGTGCAAAAGACTCAAAAGGTTTAACTCATTGGTTCTCAACCTGTGTAACCTCAGGACCCACATTTGTCCTTGGACATTAAGTGGCGGCCCAAGTCTCACTACAATGGAATGCACGGCATTGCTGTACCATGCGTTCTGGTGCGGGCAATTTATCTGTGGGCGGGAGGTGTGTTTAGGTTGCCATTTAATTTAATGGCAACGCACCTCCCACACCAGAACGTGTAGTAAGTGTGATGGCGTCGTACAGTTTCTTAATTGCACAGGATTGTTTGATTAATACACTGTACTAGTGTGAACGGGCCCTATAAAATACTGACAGACACAATCTCACACACACACTCAAAAGAAGTCTTTAATATTTGTTTTTAAGATCTACCCAGTCTCCCTACTTTACGAGAGTGGATCCTCAGCTTGGGGTACAGTGCTGGGCTGCTGTGCTGTGATGGAGCTCCATCCATACATGCATTGCTTGTACAACTCCCTTGCGGGCCTGTAGAGGTGCTGGGAGCTAGAATGTTATGTTACACTGGTCCAGGCACCTCTACAGGGCATGTGAGGGAGCTGTAAGCAATGCACGTATGGACGGAGCTGCCTCGTGACCATAGCTCCAGCCCACCCCACTTCAAGCTGAAACTTGGACCCAGGCAGCACATTCTGAATGGCTGCTCAGTGTGAGAACTGACAGTGCTGCTCTAGGGGGAGGCTGAGGAGCCTCTCACCTAGAAAAGTGGAAGGCATGTGGCGACCCAATGAAAACGGGGTCGCAACCCACTTTTGGGTCATGACCCACCAGTTGAGAACCAAGGGTTTAACTATTACTATTCGGTAACTTCACAAGCTGCCTTAAGGCATCCCCCAAGCATTTTTGTATTTTCAATGTTGCCCTTTAGGCTGCATCAAAACACCCTTTTTTCCCGATAAACAGTATTTTTTAAAACATTTTTGGCATTGGTACATATCCATAATGGCAGTGCCCAGCTATCCATGCCCTTTTTAATCGAATTTTGCAAATTAGCTTTTTAAAAGGCCATAAATAAATAGTAAGATTGGCTTCTTTAGACTTCAATATGCTTCAGCGTTATATACGGAGTATGCTGGCTTCCTGCTGGCTTCTCCAAACCTCCTGCGAACCTAACATTCTCTCATCCCTATTCAGAGCTAAAGCAAAATGTTATACAGACCCTTTAAGTGATGCTTTTGATTGGATGCTGTAGTTTACAAAGCTTTGCTATCATCCATGCTCTTTAACACTGCTTTGTTGCCCATGCCAGTTCTTGTTATGAAGCCCTGTGAGGCCCATATAAAGACTAATAAACTTAATTCTCTTTCACCATAAAGAAACTCGGTTTAAAAAATAAAAGAGTATAGGAAATGTGCCTCTATAAAGTAGTGTACGCCTTCTGGAGAGCCAGCTGTCTGCTATTTATATCCATACCTCCAACACAATCCTTTATTAACATTCCACTGGCAGCTCTTCTCTTCCGAGCACCTGTCCCGGGCACATGGGTGTGATCATCAGATACCTTCCATAGCTCAGGGACTCCTTAAATCTGTTGTCATAGATTTAATTCAAATTATGCTAATTAATCTTTAAGTATAACCTCTATTATCTCCACGAATGATATTGGTAATTACACTTTCTTTATTTATTTTTTTATGTAACCAATGGAGTATAAATGAGCCGGTGCGGGCTTTTTTTTGGCATGAGCTGAGTTTTTTAATGTGTTTAGAGAAAATTGATGGAAAAATAATCAATATTTCCAGGTTGAACTCGATGGACTTGTGTCTTTTTTTTCAACCTGGCTAGCTATGTAACTATGGCTAACGACGTATAAGGAGGCATCACATTTTCAGAAGGGTAAAGAGGTTGTTTCCAGTATTATTATTAAATGTGATTTTACTATCTGATAATAATACACACGTGGGCCACAATGGGTTAAGCACTGCCATTAGGGTCACATCCTATGTCTATAAGCACTCTAAAGAGGGAAAACCTTATGTTTGTTATTAGGGCACAGGGTACCAGCAGTGATGCCAGAGGAATGTTACTTGTTACAGGTGACTTATACAATGTACAGATTCATGAAGGCATATTTAAAGAGGCAGTAGTAGCGCCTATATCTTTTTCATGTCTATTTTTATCACAGAGGTTAATGAAGAGCTTTTTGATCTCTTTTGGCTCCTTACAAAATATACTTAAGGGATTATTCACAAAGCTGCCAAAGGCAGCCGAGTGGATAACCCACCCGAAGTGAAGGAAGACGAACGCTGTTCAGCTATTCACTTCAGGCTTGTACAGCTGATTTCAACCGTACATCGGCTGAAATCAGCCATACATCGGCTTGCTTCGGATGGCTTTGGTTCATCCGAACATGCTCAGCATGTTCGACTGAGCCAAAGTGAAGAAGGAGTTCGACTCAGCCGATCCAACATCTACAGGCTACTCGCTGCCGTTCGGTCTATTCCCATACTCTCATATTCTACTGAACCGAAGGGCTCTGGCGGCCGAAGCTAGCCAAAGGATCAGCCGGAGCTACGGCTGATCCTTCGGGTAGCTTTGTGAATAACCCTCTAAATGCCCCCCCAAAAAAGTCACTACCTGTATTTAACTAACCAAATAGTTCAGAGCCTTCCATTGGATAATAGGTCTGGGTTCAGCAATGTTAGGTCCCAAAAAAATGCCTAACTGAATATACTGAATGACCAAGTTGGATTTTTTCTTCCCTGATGGCACATTGGGCATATTAGAAGATGACAATGCCAGGATTCATCGGGCTCAGATTGTGAAAGAATGGTTCAGGGAGAATGAGACATCATTGTCACACATGGATCGGCCACCACAGGGTCCATACCTTAACCCCATTGAGAATCTTTGGGATGTGCTGGAGAAGACTTTACGCAGAGGTCCGACTCTCCCATCATCACTACAAGATCTTGGTGAAAAATGAATGCAACTCTGGATGGAAATAAATGTTGACATTGCATAAGCTTATCGAAACGATGCCATGACGTATGTTTGCCGTAATCAAAGCTAAAGGTGGTCCAACAAAATATAAGAGTGTGTGACTTTTTTTTCTGGATGGCCAATGTATTTAAAGTATATGTCCATTGGGGAAGAATTCAAATCTCTTTTGCGCTTTTGCTGATATCTTGGGGCTCCTTTCGAGTGCTTTCCCCCCACTTATTGTCCCCAGACCGAAAATGTGGAAATCATTTGCAACAGCATTATAGACAGAAATAAAAATACCTCTTTTTTTTTAAGCAAAATTGGGAAAGACTAGAACTGTCAGCCTTTAATAGCTGTCTATGTTCCTAATGGAGATTGTGCCTCACTTCCTGTCTGGGAAAACCATTGTCACTGTCACAGGAATTAAGGGAAAGACGCTTTACTGGAAAACCAATTAGCAGTAAAAACACTTTAGGGGCTCTAAAGCCTTCTCCACCCCATTCCAAAACTAAAAACTGGCTGGACATAAATTACAGGCAGACTGCTACTGTTTCTCACAGCCTTAGAAATGTTTGACAAATCCAACTTTGTTAATATTTGATGTGTAGAAATAGTTCAGAAGCCCTTTTTAAGAAATAACTTTCATTCTCAAGTTCTAATTCTTAAACTGAGTCTATGTTTTAAAATGGAAGATCTGCTATCTCATAGGAAACACCTAGAAAGGTTAATTGTGGCTAAATATTACCCTAAAAAGTCTACTTTGCGCCTAACATTCCTCCAGGAAAATGGTGCTGCTCTGGCTGTCATGTACATCTGTGCCTAGACAGATCTGTTTCTACTGCCTTGTAGTTGCCTATCTGTTGTGTGAGATTATCTAAAGCAGGTCCTATTTACTCCTGCCTCGAATAAATGCTATTCCCACCAAATTTTGGAGTGAACTTTGTTGATGACAATACTGTGATGCTGTGAATTGTCATTTATCTAGGTTAAGGTATAGCCAATGATAACAAGTCACTTTTAACGAAAAAAAGTCACGGTAAATGTCAGGAACATCTCCCAGCATTCAAATGATGTATGTCCCTTATTGGAATGGAAGAAGTGCCTTGGCTAACCTGTGAAATGTCTTCAACAATACAGAAGAAGTCCAGTTGAATACAATGAACTACTAGAAGCTATGCTACTCCTTGTTCTTCTGAGGGTCAGCTGCACAGGAAGCTGTAAGGACCTGCCGACAAGCATGTCCCTGCTTCTCTATCAACCATTCTGTGCATCTGTGCTTCCTCCACCTCTCCTGCTGCTTCTTGACCATTGCTCCATTAGTGATCAGATCACCAGTCAACAGAAGAGAAGATCTGATATGAAGAAGCAAAGCCCTGTTCGTCACCAGAAGACGAGGAAGCATGGAGACAGATTTCTGGCCAATCAGGAAGCCGGGGGGGGGGGGGGTGGACTGGGGTAATGACTCGCCACCCAGCTTTCTGATTGGCCAGCTTCCAAATCAATCAGGAAGCTGGGCTGTGAGTTATTACACGCCAGCTGGTTTTCTGATTGGCCGGGAAGCCAGCTCAATGCTCCCTCGTTACCAAGTGATGAGGGAGCATGAGTCGGCTTCCTGGGCCATCAGGAAGCCGAGCAACGTGTAATGACTGACTGGCTTCCTGATACAAGAAGTTCTTGTATCGGGATAGATATCGGGAGCATTTGGGCGAGTACTCGCCCAAATACTCGGTATCGGCACTGTTACCGATACTATTATCGGTATCAGTGCATCCCTAGCTCCTATGCTATAAAAATGTTGTCACGCCCTAAAAGAAAATTCAAACAACGTGAAAAATTTCAACGTCTCCTTTAGTTAAAGTTGTTTTAATGAGTTCATCCTTCATGGATGCCAGGAGAACCCAGTGAAAGAAACCTTTAGCTCTTACGTCGCGTCTGTCTTGCGGGTAATGAACCGTATGAAATGACATCTGCAAGGCCTGTAAAAAATTATCATTAATTACACCAAAGACATGACACTTCTCTCCAACTGGCAACGAAATACTTCGCAAAAAGTCAGCATGATTAGGGAAAGGGCAGAGCAGATGAAGCAATGTTTTCATAGAGAACGGTGTACGTGGCTCGGAGACGATGTCGCTTGGAAATACATAATTTACCAAATAAAACCTCTTTACTCTTTAAAGGGCAACAGCTAGATATGTGTAAATGGTGACTGCTTTACCTACCAGAAGCTTTGTAAAGTTTTGCACGTTCTATTCGTTTTTTTCCAATAATCTTTACAGATTTGGGAAAATATCCTCAGATTTGGCAAAATATAGCCAAAGCAGAACCTTTCCGTTTTGCTTATTGAACTATTAAGGTGAAATTTGCTAGAACTTAAAATAGGTTTATTTTTATTTTTTTGGAGGAGGGGCGGAACTTCCGCCTGTGTCCTAGCAACCAAATAAGATGTACAGGCCACATAGTGTCATCAGTTGCTAGAACGCTTATGGCTGGACAACACAGCGCCATTGGTTGCTAGGATGCTCCATGTCATTGGTCAATCAAGGTTTGCCTGGCTACTTCCTAGCAAGCAATGATACATTGTCCTAGCTACTAATGACATGGGGAGTACAGCATCATTGGTATCTAGGACATAGGTGGCCCTGAGTTAACTTCACTGAACCCAGATTTCTGGCTGGGTCTGGCAAACAACCAAGCAAGCTAAACCTAGGCCAGTTCAGCTAATTACTAAAGCCTAATGATGGGAACGATGGAATTCCTGTTCACTCACGGAGGAGTTACACTGTCAATGGCCAAAGAGGAGCATTAATGGACCTGGTTTTCTGGCTGGGTTTCGTGAACATCCAAGCAAGCTAAATCCAGGCTAGTTTGACTCATCACTAGAGCCGAGTGACGGGAATGATGGAACTCCTGGCCGCTCATGTAGGTGTTACACTGTCAATGGCCAAAAAAGAGCATCAACAGAGCTGGCTTTCTGGCTGGGTTTGGTTAACATCCAAGCAAGCTAAACCCAGGCCAATTTGACTCACCACAAAGAGCTGAGTGACGGGAACAATGGAACTCCTGTGCAATCATGTAGGAGTTACACTGTCAATAGCCAAAGAGGAGCATCAACTGACCTGGTTTTCTGGCTGGGTTTAGCAAACATCCAAGCAAGCTAAACCCAGGCCAGTTTGACTCATCACTAGAGCCGAGTGATGGGAATGATGGAGCTCCTGTGCCCTCATGTAGGTGCTACCCTGTCAATGGCCAAAGAGGAGCATCAACAGAGCTGGCTTTCTTCCTGGGTTTGGTGAACATCCAAGTGAGCTAAACCCAGGCCAGTTTGACTCATCACTACAGCCGAGTGATGGAAACGATGAAGCTCCTGTGTGCTCATGTAGGTGCTACACTGTCAATGGCCAAAGAGGAGCATCAACGGACCTGGTTTTCTGGCTGGGTTTGGTGAACATCCAAGCAAGCTAAACACAGGCCAGTTCGGCTCATCACTAGAGCCAAGTGATGGGAGCAATAGAAATCCTGTGTTCTCACATAAAAGTTACACTGTCAATGGCCAAAGAGGAGCATCAACAGACCTGGTTTTCTAGCTGGGTTTGGCAACCATCCAAGCACGCTAAACCCAGGCCAGTTTGACTCATCATTAGAGCCGAGTGATGGGAACGATGGAGCTCCTGTGCACTCATGTAGGTGCTACACTGTCAATGGCCAAAGAGGAGCATCAACGGACCTGGTTTTCTGGCTGGGTTTGGTGAACATCCAAGCAAGCTAAACCCAGGCCAGTTTGACTCCTCACTAGAGCCAAGTGATGGGAGCAATAGAAATCCTGTGTTCTCACATAAAAGTTACACTGTCAATGGC
Organism: Nanorana parkeri; assembly: GCF_000935625.1. Classification (NCBI taxonomy): domain Eukaryota; kingdom Metazoa; phylum Chordata; class Amphibia; order Anura; family Dicroglossidae; genus Nanorana; species Nanorana parkeri. The sequence continues at coordinate 376,441 of NW_017307143.1, read as the reverse complement.
CAAAGAGGAGCATCAACAGACCTGGTTTTCTAGCTGGGTTTGGCAACCATCCAAGCACGCTAAACCCAGGCCAGTTTGACTCATCATTAGAGCCGAGGAGTGGAAACAATAGAACTCCTGTGCGCTCATGTAAGAGTTACACTGTCAATGGCCAAAGAGGAGCATCAACAGACCTGATTTTCTAGCTGGGTTTGGCAAACATCCAAGCACGCTAAACCCAGGCCAGTTTGACTCATCATTAGAGCCGAGGAGTGGAAACAATAGAACTCCTGTGCGCTCATGTAAGAGTTACACTGTCAATGGCCAAAGAGTAGCATCAACGGACCTGGAAGAAATGGTGGGGAAAATGGCATCTGTGCATACTTACACATTATGGCAACAGCCCACCACCAGATGTGGAACTTAGTTCAAATGTAATTTTTTTAATGTATGTTTTATAATGACAGGTCCACTTTCAAGATGCTGCGTCACAAATTTTGTTTGGTATGTCAATATAAGCATTCTTACTGGCTTGCGCTTTTTATTCTTTTTTTTTTTTAATTACACGGTTCGATAAAGACAAAACGACAATGCACAAATGCTGCATAAAGTCAATACATTTATAAATGTCATAAAAAAAGAATCTAAACTGCTTAGGGGTGGAAAAAAAAAAGTTTTGAACTAAAAACATTCTGCCGTTGTGGTGTACGCCACTTACAGTTGTCAGCGGTCTAGAATCAAGCACATCTGTCTTACATCCATTAGACTGGCATATATTCTTCAAATTAAACTTTAGATGGAAGCTCGTAACCAACCGAGCGTGTCAGTTTTTCCCTCTCAACAACTGTCCATGCCAAGAGCCTATACGGCGCTTCTCAAAGAACATAATGTAATTGCTCGTCAGTGACAGAGCACCACAGTGGAATCTTGTGGCTGAGAGCACTTTAAACTAGCATAAAGTCATTTACAACTTAGCACATCGCTGGTAATTGCGGCGCTGGATGGGGTTTTGAGGTGTTTTTAATTATCCGAACGCCACGCCGTGCATGCGGAGCTGCCTTTTCAACATATTTAAAAAACAGTGTGCGATATTAGAGCCAGATGAAGTCATCAAATCGAAATTGCTTTTTGAAGTGCAGATAATTAAAATCACTCCACAATTCAAAATGTAAATTTTCTTGCAGGAATCAATTGAAAAAAAAAAATACAAAAGGAAAAAAAAAGTATACATGCATACATGAGACATGATTATGTGTCAGGCGATGCGCATGACTTAAAGTTAATGTCAGCGTTATGAACAATATTGAACAGGGTGATGATGGAGAAATGAACACATCACCTATAATAACAGTGGACGAGGCATCAAATATTTTTTTCTTTCAAGTAATGTATAAGTGTAACGCAGCCGAGTACTCATTTCATCCCACAGAGATCATAGTACTCCCCCTGACAATGTCCCCATCTGCTTTTCTCTCCAGAAGGAGGGCACCTTTGTACAGGCATCATCCAGGGTCTCCATCTACTTCCTGAACTGTGAGGCCGACTCTGAGAATCATGGTACCTGGGCAGTTTTTGGCTGCCCAAATGTCGGACACAGATTGGCTCCCACTGCAACTTCTCACCTTGTGACTTGCTACAAGGTTACAGTGCTACATTCTGATCACTGGGAAAGATGAGACTGAGGAAATGCTTCCTCCAGCCTGCAGCAGACCGATGACATCATCTGAGCCTAGGCCAAGTCATGGAAACTGGAACTTAAGGGACTGCTTTATTGAATTATTATAATACAGGATTTATATAACGCCAACAGTTTGCACAGCGCTTTACAATATAAGGAAGACATTACTCTCTCTGCTGCCCCAAGGTCAGGTTCCTCAATGCGCCCCTCTACCCGGAAGCCAGTGGAGGGATTGCAGACACTGAGCGGTTGGAGAGGTAGATCAGTCTAGCAGCAGAATTCATGATAGACTGGAGGGGGGAGGAGCCTGTGTAGAGGTCGGCCAATGAGGAGGGAGTTGCAATAGTCAAGACGAGAGATAACAAGGGAGTGGATGAGTAGTTTTGTGGTCCGAGTCAAGGATGACACCTTTCCAGAGCAACAATATAATATGCAATATTAATAAAATAGAAGCCGAAATAAAGAAAAAGAAGCACTGTAAATTGGACCTTTGGTCTCTAATACTTCCTTGGTCACTGGCCCGGAATCATTATTTAGCGGTTCTGACTGACATTTTCAAAAGGAGATCGGTAATGACAGGCGTCATATTTTTCTTGAAAGAGAAAGTTGAGGTCTGAATTAAACTCATCTCCAGGCAAATTCCTAAAACCACCACCCACCTTTTCACCAAAAAAAGAAAATGTCAAAGCCGTTTCAGTGAACATGCGACCCACGGGGACATCTCTAGTAGGAGTGATGACCAGTGATCCACTACTGCAGTCCAGGCCCAACACCAACCAATTTTGTTGCCCCCGCCCCACTTACCTGAATGGCCTGCACGGCCGCGTGATTCATTCAACAGATTCAGTCACAGGGTCTGTGAATGAAAAAACTATCCATCTGCCACTACTTCAGAGGAACTCAATGGAGCACATGTGCAGTGATGTCACCACACTTGTAGACCATTGATAACTTTCCTGGGGCTGGGGGCAGAGGGACTCCTAGTTCTCAATGAAGTAAGTGTGTGACTTCACCACACTTATAGTCCATTGATACCTTCCTCCAGCTCTATAACCAAAGGTCCTCAGTATAGACCTGGGGCTGGAGGAACAGTCTGCAGGAGGTTCATTGCACCCATTGTCCACTGATCACACTTGCAATGCTTTGTAGTATCCAATGCAAAGGTTTTTTAACATATGGGCGCATTTATTGATTGGAAGGGTCACTATAAATGACCATTAAAGGGTCACTATATATTACCTTTCTCTCTGCATTCTCTCTCCATAGAGCATTGGTGGGCAATAAACTGCGCCAACCAATCAAAAGTCGGCTATCAGCAGCCACAAGCAAGTGAGCGGAACAATGACTTTCAATTTCTGATGGCTTGCTCCATAATGGCGCCCCCGGAATAATTCAATAAAGGGCGCAATGTACAGATATCTTCTTCCCCGCTATTGTTGGTGATGCTGAGTGGACAATTACGAGGTGATGGAAGCGCATTGTGGTTTTCCTTAATGCAGTAAACAGTAAAGTATTTGTTACAATGAACAAACTAGCCTTGCAAATGCAAGAGAGAATAAAATGCGCTCACGCTGGCGGTCAGGACCGTGCCATAAAACTGATTTACAATTCAATTAAAAACAGCTTCACAATGTAAAAATAGATTGTAACTTAAACATCAGGCTTCAGTGAATTTGCAGTTTTATGGTGCTTTATGGCGGTGGAGGCGACCTGGTCATCAAACCGCTTTTCCGGGAAGGATGAGAACTTAGCAAGTCTATCTCTAATAAAGCCGGGATCCGTGAATTAGGGCCTCCTCTCATTTTGTAGCTGCGTAATGTTGATTCTGCTAAGAGAAAATATTCTCACTTTACTGCGGCTTAGTCATCAGCTCAGAGTCCATGGCCAGACCAGGGTTAATGATGGCCTGTGCAAAGTTTAAAGGTATACCCTCACCAGACCATTCTTCTCAACAAATATCCTGTAAGATTATATGTACAATTGATGGATTTTACACAAAACCTCCCTTGGGAAGACACAGCCATCTTGGATGTGATGTGAGCAGTCCCAGCGCACACACTATATCTACACTATAGAGCAGGGGTAGCCAAACTCTGGCCCTCCAGCTGTGATGCAACTACAAGTCCCATAAGGCACTGCAAGACTCTGACAGCCATGACTCCCAGAGGCAGAGTTTAACCAAAGCTGGCTGGAGTTTGCCGACCCCTGCCCTATAGTATTACATAGCTCCTGACATGAGAAAGAGGGGCACCTTCCAGCACAAATATTTGGGCAATCGACACACCCCAAGTTATTTATAGGTGATGGACACCCCCAGTTATATATAGGCAATGGATGCACCCCTAGTTATATATAGGCAATGGATGCACCCCTAGTTATATATAGGCAATGGACACACCCCTAGTTATATAAAGGCAATAGTCACACCCCTAGTTAAATCAAGGCAATGGGCACACCCCTAGTTCTAGGCAATGGACACACCCCTAGTTCTAGGCAATGGACAAACCCCCAGTTATATAAAGGCATTGGGAACACTCCTAGTTTCTAGGCAATGGGCACACACCTAGTTATAGGCAATGGGCACATGCCTAGTTATAGGCAATGGACACACCCCTAGTTATATAAAGGCAATAGTCACACCCCTAGTTAAATCAAGGCAATGGGCACACCCCTAGTTCTAGGCAATGGACAAACCCCCAGTTATATAAAGGCATTGGGCACACTCCTAGTTTCTAGGCAATGGGCACACGCCTAGTTATAGGCAATGGGCACATGCCTAGTTATAGGCAATGGACACACCCCTAGTTATATGCAATGGACACACCCCCAGTTATATATAGGCAATGGAGGGACCCCTAGTACTACATAGGCAATGGACACACCCCTATTTATAGGAAATGGACACACCACTAGTTATAGGCAATGGACACACCCACAGTTATATTTAGGCAATGGATGCACCCCTAGTAATACATAGGCAATGGACACACCCCTAGTTATATGTAGGCAATGGACACACCCCTAGTTGTATGTAGGCAATGGACACACCCCTTGTTATATGTAGGCAATGGACACAGTAATACATAGGCCACACCGCTAGTTATAGGCAATGGACACACCCCTAGTTATAGGCAATATACACACCCTTAGTCATATAAAGGCAGTGGACACACCCCTAGTTATATAAAGGTAGTGGACACACCCCTAGTAATACATAGGCAATGGACACACCCCTAGTTATATGTAGGCAATGGACACAGGTGTATATATAGGCAATGTATGCACCCCTAGTAATACATAGGCAATGGACACATCCCTAGTTATAGGCAATATACAAACCCCTAGTTATATAAAGGCAGTGGACACACCCCTGTCACACCCCCTGTTATGTTGGCCATTACAAATTTATTTACCAAAAATGATTGGCTAAACCCAGAATTGGTTGTTTTCCACCATTACTTTCCCTTTATAATGGCTTTTTCCAAACAGCAAACAAGATAATTAAAAGGCAAGAAGAATATTCCATTTTTATTGCTTTTTGCAGAAGGGTTATACAAACAATAACGTTTACTATACACCGTCAGGTCAGATTGTCATTGAATATTTACTAATTGAATAATTGAATATTTAAAAAAAGGCAAGAAGAAGGTTTCATTGCAGAATAAGACTTTTGTTAGTTAAATAGAACATTTCATAGATATCTAATCTATACATCAGACACCAGAGCACTGAGGGACAACTGAAGAGGAAAGATGGACAGAGGGATTTGGTTCCCAATGAGAAACAGTTGGGAGATGGGGTATTCTTCTTCACACTTCCCAGCAGCAATATAAAAAGGTTATGTAGAGAGGAGAAGGGAAGGAGGAGGAGCTGGGCCAGCACAGACAGTAATTAGACACTCCCAGAAAGGGAAAGGGTTATAACGTGCAAGAAGGGAGTGGGCTGTGCTAAGTAATTGACTCTTCCTGGAGTAGTCATATTTTCCACCAAGACGCAAAGCGTTTATTCAAGTGACATTCTATAGTAATACCCATCGCTCCTCCCCCTCACTGATACACTGAATTCACCTTAATCTGCTTATATTTTGCCCTCTCTGGTTCCTCTTATTCTCATCGATATGCTAATGAAATTTCCCTTCCACACCTTTTTTTTTAGACTCAGTGATGTCATCATTTAGCCTCTGTGCTTTTCTACCGTATGCAATGCAAGCAGAAGGTTGGTGGGAGGTGCCGGCAGGGTGATGTACCTAGCTTCCTGAAACATCACAGCTCCCTGCCTCAGTACTCCCATTAGCCCTAATGAAGAGCAGTGGGAGGAGTTATGCAAATATCAAAATGCCTTGAAGGGGAGGAGTGGGCATTCCTATGCAGACAGCCTTTGCATGCAGACCACCCTAGGCAACGTCCGCATGGGATGCTGAGCCTCCATGATTGAAAGGACTGAACTCTAATAAATGAAAGTGATGGGCCAGGGATAGTCAGGCTCAGTGGCGTCATAAGGGGGGTGCGGGCGGTCATTTTGATGTCATCCCCCTCTGAAAAGTCAGGCGCTCGGTCATGGACCGAACGCCTGACAGTATCTTGAGAGAGGAGGGGACCCGGCGGCATACCTTATCCCGCAAGGTGGCTGTCTCCTCCTCTCAAGATGGCCACCAGCAGGTATCAGAATACAGCCGTGCGTACGCGATGACGTCATCGCGCACACGCGCGGTGATGTCTCGGCGGGGTGACACTCGGACACCGCTCCGGGTGTCACCCAGCCTCGGGACGCCCCTGGTCAGGCTGCAGAGGAAAGACCTACATGATGCCAGGAAATGAGGCGGGCTCTCTCTGACTTGCTGCAGCTTCTAATGCACATTGTGAGAAGCCATTTCAGTCCAGGAGAGGAGCCGGTACAACCGAAGGGAAGGTCGGAGTTCAGCTTTAAGAAGACTTTTTCAAAACCTACAACCAATAAAAGAATTTACGTTATTTCCCGCGCGCCTTCGCTGTCGTTATACGGCTTCCAAGCGCCATCGTTGACTATGTAAAAATTCATGCCGTGCTTCCGGACTGCAGTTTAATAGCCACGGGGAGTGCGCCGAACAGATCGCAGATATAAAACTGGCGGGATGAATTTCCTCGTCGCTCTGCTGAGACATCTGCTCTGGGTAGCGGCTTCCAGTCTAGAGACACTTCCAAGTCACATTGATTTATCATCACTGTCATGTCTTTAAGTGTTCCTACATATCTTTCATCAGGACAATGGGACATAAAAGGCCGTTTGATTGTTGTAACGTTATAAAAGTATAACGATCAGACACTAAATAAAAGGTTTGTCTGTCATTAATTTTTTTTGCATCACGCGGGCAATAAACATGCAGAATAAAGAAAATTAAAAAAACTTCATTTGCTGATCAGGACAACTTTGCTCGCAACAGCCAAGAAGATCGGAGCGTTATAAAATGACTTCAATTCCGATCTTCTGAACTTCTGGCTCAGCCCCCACAATTGCACCCCTGCCCTTCCCCATCTGGAGGACCCCTACGCTGTATTTGCTTTACTTGCTGGACGTCATTTAACCCAGAAGACTGAGGAATGCCTAAGGGGCCCATTTTAGTTTTAAAAAAAAAGCCCAAAGTTGAGCTTTAAATCAGAACCTCGCGTACAAGAGATGTAATTTAAAGAGGTGTCATCATGACGGCAATACGTATATAAACGGCCCTGAAGTGGTTATATCAGCACCGCAGCCGAGGCAGCTGTGATCTTGGTGTTGTTCTTTTCAACCAACACCCGGATTTCACATACAAGTGATGAGGCGGCTGTAAAGCCACTCCATCACTTCTATGCTGCCAAAAAGGGTGCTGTCAGGAAGCCAGAACCGGAGTTCCTACTGCATCCTAGAGCATTGCCAAGTTGTGCATATTTCCGTGGGCATGCGTGCGTGCGCCAACATGTAATTCGGCCAAAGCCAACCGATCTCAAATGACAGCTGGGCGGAGCCAGACATGATCTCACGGCTCGCTCCGCCCAGTTGTAATGACAAATCCCTAAATTACCTTGCAACGCTGATCTATCATTAAACAATAACAACTGGGAGGAGGCGGCCGTGATGTCAAGGCCGGCTCCGCCCAGTTGTTATTCATTGGTTGGGACCTGGCAGGTATCGGCTGATAGGAAACAGTGGGGCGGAACTGCAGTCACCTCCAGCTCCGCCAAATTGTTTTTCTTTAGGCGGGATCCGTCAGATGCTATGTGACGGGAGTTCGTCACGTGCGGTCGGATCAGCGTGCAGCGGGTTTTATTATTTTCTTTCAAATATTTTTTTTTTCATTTTCCTATTTTATTCAATTTTTTAAATCATTTTTCAACTTTTTTTTTCTCATTCATTTCACTTATTTTTTATTCTGCTCGGCACCTCGGAGGTAGCGAGCAGAATACCCAAGCCGAATGCTGCTCGGCGGCATTCAGCTATTCACTCACTGCCTTCCGGCTCCTATGATTATAGGGGCGAACGGCAGCGAGTGAGTTGCTGGAGCTTCGGCTCAGCCGATCCAGATGTTGGATCGGCTGAGTCCAACTCTTTCTGCATTTCTGCTCAGCTGAACATGCAGAGCGTGTTCGGCTGACCGAAGGTAGCTGATCTACGTCTGATTTTTAGCCGATGTACAGCTGAAATCAGCCGTACAAGGCTGAAGTGAATAGCCGAACAGCGTTCAGCTGGGTTATTCACTTGGTTGCCTTCAGCAGCTAAGTGAATGACCACCCTACATCTTCCGCCTAGTGTATAGCTGGGCAAATGCCACTAGATGGAGCCAAAGAGCATAGGAAATTCCTATGCTCGTCAGCGCCATCTAGTGGCAACCACCCAGCTTAACACTGGGCGGAAGATCTATAAATCAGTCCCATAGGGTGGGATAAAAGGAACCAACCACCAACGCTTCCCGGATTTCCTTAGCGGATGACTGATTCCCTCCGTTGCTTGCAGTCGCTTCCCTTTCCCAGTATAACATCAGGGGTGACATGTTTTCTTGTCGGTTGCACCGTCTTGTCATAATATTTCACAAGTAAAAAGCTAATAAATAAAACATTTGCAGGTCGTTAAAAAGAGAAAACGTAAGTATCCCAACTTGTGCCGAGCAACATTATTCTGCCGCTTGGTGCTGTCACACATCCTAAAGTTAATTAGCTGTTAATTAAACTTTATTGTAAAGATTAAATACCCATATGACTGTTCAAATTAACAAATGCCAACCACAGATGTTTTCACCAAGCTGAAGAGACATGTTTTGTTTTTTCTTCATACTGACGAGCTTGTCACTCGATGGGTTCTGCAGCGAATTTGGTGAGAGGATTGTCACTGGCAATATCAACTGCTTAATAGACAACAAAGATCATCCATCTTTATTCTGGAGTCATTCGGGGTCAGCGGCATCTACTTCCTGGACTGAGAAGGCGGCTCAGAAAAAACACAGTTATGATGCTTGCACAGTACTTGGCTGCGTTCACAAATGTCTGACACCTGCTGCAGCCTCTTACCTTGTGGCATGCTACAGAGTTACAGTATGATCAATGGGGGAGAAGAGAGTGCTGAAATGCCTCTCATGCCTGCAGCAGACTGATCACTGGGGGAGAAGAGACTGGCAAACTGACTGGACTGGAGGCCAGGGACTGCTTCTCAATGATAAAAGGTGGAGATTTTTTGTGACATGTCAGAAATGTTTTCCTAAAATTTGAACAGTAACTAAAAGGTCCCCTTTAAAGGCTTTGGGGCGCATTCCCCTCTTCAGCAATGCCATGTATTTTTTAATATTTCTTTTTCCATTGTGGTGTATTTTATGGATGTATTACATGCTTTACCTTTCATCCCTATAGCAGATGCACTTGTAGGAACCTGCAGCAAAAGTACATCAAAAAGAGGGGTGCGGCCCGCACCCAGGTGACGGAGTTGGAGGGGTGGCACCAAAATGACAGTCATTTTGGTAGCACTCCCTCTGAAAAGTCAGGCACTCAGTCATGGACCGAGAGCCCGATAGTTGCACGAGAGAGGAGGGGACCAGGCGGCCTACCTTATCCCACCGTTTGAACGACCACTCCTCTCTCTGCCGGCGTCCATCACCAAGATGGCCGCTGGCAGGTGATGTCATCATGCACGTGCGTGATGACGTTGCATGTGCGTGATGGTGACGCGTCCATGCGCAATGACATTATGGCGGTGTGTCACCCAGTAACGCTCCGGGTGACACCTCGCCTCAGGACGCCCCTGTGTAACTGGAGTACAGCGACAGGCTGGGAAAAGCCAATCGAAGCCTTCCCTGAGCAGGCTTGGCTATCAGGCACCAGGGAAAGCCTACAGGCTTAACATTTGCCTGCAGTGTACATGGTGGATGAGATAATCGTTCTACAATATACAGTATGTGCAGAGGTTTGTAGACACCAGACCACCTAACTCCTATGTGAGCTTGTTGGAATTCCCATTCCAACACCATGGACGTAAATATAAAGTTGACCCCCCACCACCACCACTACCTTTATGGCTATAACAGCCTCCACTCTTCTAGGAAGGCTTTCCTCAAGATGTTTGCCATTTTGCCCATATAGAACACTGAATAGAATATTTGTAAGGTCAGATACTTCTAATTCATCCCAAAGGTGTTCAGTAGGGTTGAGGTTAGGACTCTGTGAAGGACACTCGAGTTCTTCAACTCGGCTTCATCATCCCATGTCTTTATGGAGTTGGCTTTGTACACAGGGGCAAAGTCATGGTGGAGCAGTGTTAGGTAGGGAGCGAAGTCTCCCTGTTTCCTGGAGTGGAACCCAATAGCAGGGAACAATACCAGAATGAGAGTCCAGGCTGAGGTACAAGATAGGATGATCCAAAATGCCTTGTCAGAGTACAGTCCGGGTCGAGGCAGGCAGCGAGTATCACAAACGGGGAGACAAGTCAGGAGATCCAAATAGCATGGAAGGAAGGCAGGAAACAGGAAATGAGGCATCGTAGCTGCTTTGGGTATGGCAGAATAACTCTGCAACAAGTCTTGGCTCTGGCTGGGATTTAAACCCAGCAGGAACCAGAAACGCCCCCGTTGTCTGGCAACCAGGAAGCTACTGGTCCCTGGGAACCAATGGGACGGCTAGGAGAGAAGGTGTGCTCGCAAGGCACTAATCAGCACCGGAGGTGACTAATAGGCCAGGGAACATCACGCACGTATGTCACGTGCACCTGCAACCAGCTGCCGCCGGGCACAAAATCACCCCAAGAAGGACCGTACAATCTCTGCCATGCCCACCGGACCCCAGGTCAGAGGGTACCCCCGGTCCCACGACAAGCAGAAAAGGGTCTTCACCTAACTGTTACCACAAGGTTGAAGTCCTACAATTGTCTAAAATGCTGTAGAATTAATGGAACCCTTCACTGAATATACCTGAGCCCAACAGTACGGAGAGGTGTCCACCATCTTTTGGCTAGGTAGAGTTAGTATAATATTGCGATTTGGAAATACTGGAAGGAGCTCTACGGATTCCTGCGACTCCCCATAACAGGTGCACTTTGGAAGGCAGGTGCGCTTTGCACGTCTACCTGTTACTATGGCAACAGAGTACTTCTTCGAGGAGCTCTATATAGAGCAAGTTCTCATAGTACATCTGACTAGTTAAAATATCAAATCGCAGTAATAAGGAGCATTTCCATGAGACACACATCAATGTAATTATTTCCTAAAGGTGAGAGTAGCAGCCATTCTTTTTCTTGCTGTCACATCGCCGGCGCAGTCTATGAGCTCCCGTAGCATAGAAATTGATGTATTTCAGGAAGATGTATGAGGCTATCACTTAATATAGCCCAGCCTAACATTTTCCAATTGCTCAAAACAGGTGTCAGAGGATGGGCCGTTAAATAAATTCCCATCTATTATCAATACGGAGACTGCGAGTGGCCCCTCAGTGGGCCTGGAAACAGCGTCTGTGAAATAATTGGAGGTACATTTAGGTTTTTTAAGGGGAAACTAGCACCAAAAAAATAAAAATAAAAGCTCACATTTAAACAGAGCCAAAGTCACTTTGTAATATCTGATTGCTTCGGTCTCCTCTGAAAATAAGGAAACACTCAAAGTAGTCCTTGTAAAAAAATGTTCTGCCCCGGGCGCCCATAACTCTGGTTACGCCACTGGTCCTTGATAATGGGATCACTATGCTAGCGATAAAGCTTTATTGAAAAATACATAAATAAATAAAAAACAAATAAATAGAAGCCTTCACCCTGAAGATGAACACTGCCACCTTAAAAGAGAACTATGGGGTCAGTGTTTTTCCCCATAGTTCTCCTAAGGGTAACGGGAGGACACAAACTAGCGTCCTCCCATCACCAAAAGCTCAGTGTACCACGAACTACAGCTCCCGGTATACTGAGACGCCGCAGCCGGGACGGATCTCGACATTACTGTCGAGATCCACCCAGCTGCGTGAGTGACAGCTGGCTCTGCCTATGTAGAGGCAGAGCCAGCTGTACCTACCCCCTTCCCTTCCATCAGTCAGCACTGGAGGATCGGACAGGGGAGGGGGGGGAGCCGTGAGTGACAGTCACGGCTCTCTGCAGGGACAGGATCGAGAAGTGAGCGAGCAACGGTATGTGTTGAGCCGACGTGTGACAGTCTCATTGTCACACGTCGGCTCGAACTATGAGGCTGAGTGATTTTCACTCGCCTCATAGTTCTCCTTTAAGGCTGCAGTGGCATCTGTTTAATTGTAACTTTTTAACTGTTTAACTGTAATTTTCCAATACAATTACAGAGCTAAATACATAAAAAAATATATTTAAATAAAAAAATGGGGGAAAATTTGAATTTTGAAAACATTTTTGTACATTTATTTTATTTGCCATGTTTGCATTCCCATGCAGAGAAAAATAATAAAAACAGAAAAGGTTTTTTTAAAATATGGATGGTATGTAGCGCTTCTCATCACCATTTATGACACCGCCGACCAGCTAGCAATAAAGAAAAAAAAAACACCAAAACCCTATATTAGCACGTTCTAGAATGCTCCATTAAGTCATTAGAACGTTCCGTATTCCATTACCCGGCAATCCCTCCACCTTATCACGCATCAGTGACAGGCGAGCAACACCACGTCTTGTTAAATAGGATTCATTTATTTGCATTATCAAATTGTACATTCAGCTGTGTAGCTTTGGATGTAGACACAGGAACCTCCGAGCGGGCTTGGAAACAAACAAGATGCTTCTGTAGCGGAACATAATGCCGCCGTAGAAAAATGTACAGGAGCTTAATGTATTATTCCCTCTCATTTTTAAATGGGGAGCACGGCAACGGTACAATCTGTCAACGTGTCACTCGGGTTTTAGAAGCGTATTATGCACAATTTGTGCAGATTTAGTCTAAATAGCCTAAAGTAAATATTTTCCCGCGTTTCATGCTCCGATGCGTGAAAAAAAAATATCTGGATAGAAACGTTGGCTGATCGTTGTTGAAATGAAGAAATGCATTTTTTGTTGATACGGAGAACGGAGCGAGTATTTGGATACGGCAGACAGCCAAAGCAATTGTTTATCCTCTGTTTCTACAGATACGGGAAATATTTTGCATATGCGGCATTTTTCTTATTTATTTATTCCCTGTGTCTATGCATAGCTCCAACACATCGCACGGCATAGTTTGGAACCATGCATATACCATGCATATAACCACAGCACAGTTTGGAACCATGCAGGGGGTGGCCCTATGAAATTTACCGCCTGAGGCCCAGGGAGAGTGCACATTTCCGGGGTGGTCGTGGGTTGTTAAAGGAGAGTGCTGCTGGTGTTCTGTCGAAATGGCCAACTCGTCGAGATCTCCAACTTGTGACGCCACATCCTGTTAGGGAGGGGCGAAGTCCCCCTGTTTGCTGGATTGGAACCCAATAGCAGGGAACAATGCCAGAAGGAAAGTCCAGGCTGAGGTACAAGATAGGATGATCCAAAATGTGTTGTCAGAGTACAGTCCGGGTCGAGGCAGGCAGCGAGTATCATAAACTGTGAGGCATGCCAGGGGTCGATAACCAGGAGATCCAAATAGCAGGGAAGGAAGGCAGGCAGGCAGGCAGGAAACAGGAAATTAGGCTTTGTAGCTGCTTCGGGAATGGCAGCACAACTCAGCAACAAGTCTTGGCTCTGGCTGGAATTTAAACCCAGCAGGGGCCAGCGACGCCCCAGTTGTCTGGGCAACAAGGAAGCCACAGACCCCTGGGAACCAAAGGGACGGCTAGGAGAGGAGTTCTCGCAAGGGCCTCCTTGGCAATGATCAGCACCCAAAGCGACTTAGAAGCCACGGCAGTGCCACATGCGCACATCACACACGCACGTCACGCATGTGCTCATGCGTGCACCCGCAACCTGCCGCTGGGCACCAAGTCACCCCAAGAAGGACCCTACAATCTCCGCTATACCCCAGGTAAGAGGGCACCCATGGTCCCACGACACCGGTGGAGACTTCGACGAGACGGCGCATGCGCCAGTCGTGGCATTTTTACAGGCCTCGTTGACTTCCCCATTGCAATCCTCATCGAGTTCTCCAACTGGCGTTAGTGCTGCCGGTGTTCTGTCGAAATGGCCAACTGGTGCAGATCTCCAACTCGTGACGTCACATCCGTTGGAGACTTCGACGAGATGGCGCCACTGCGCATGCCCCAGCCGTGGCATTTTTACAAGCCTTGTTGACTTCCCCATTGCAATCCTCATCAAATTCTCCAACTGGCGTTAGTGCTTTTGCTATGGGCACACTAACGCAAATTAGAGGAACGTGACCCTGCTCTTGGTTGGCGCACTGATGGGAGTTGGAAATCTCGACAAGTTGGACATGCACGCTGCCTCCTGCTCCGGTTCTGCCCACCATACCCCCCAGCTCACTGACCTCACGGTTTCCAGGAGCTGGGCGGAAGCTCTGCTGTGTGTATCTCCAGTCAGATTCGGATACTTACACCTGTTGCATTTTAAAATAAATATAATTATTTTTAATGAAGACATAACTGTGTTTTCTGAATATCTGGAATTCAGCTCCACAGTGAGATGCACATCATTTCATATCAGTATCGGGGTCTCATGGCTGCAAGGTTCTGTAGGCATCATTTCATGGACTCAGCACAAGACCCTTGGTGTGAACGTCTATGGGAGCAGTGGGAGCCTATGACATGTCAGCATAGGACGTGCTTCTGCTGTTACCTTCCATGCACGGCGGTTGCCCCTCCTGCGGCCCCCTAGGGCGAGCCGGCGTCCCGATGTGCCTCCATAGCTCCCCTCCATGCCCTGGTTTCTACTGGTCCACACTTGTCATAACACTCTCCTGAAGAAGCCATGTATGGTGAAATGCGTTGAAAAAAACATCAATGTGCCAACTACCACTTCAATTTTATCACGACATTGTGGGACTTAAACTGCCTTTAAACCATTGTGGAATCAGTACTCAAATATTGGAGCTTATATATGCCATATGTACTTCATGGTTGACCTTGTGACATTTGTGGCTACTATGTTTTCATTTGTATTCATTTATTAACTTTGTTTTAATTAAATGTCTTGTTTGCATACCTTAAAACCCCCAACCAGACTATACACCTGTTTTGTTGTGTTTGTACAAGACACTTGGCGAGTATTCACTGTCGGGACATTGTCGAGGTTGAAGTGCTTTGTCAATGGAGGACAAAGTAACAGGTTCACTTTGAACTTAACCCCCCTTCTCCCAAGCAGCACCTACCTCTCCTTCACTCCCCTTATGTTCCATGTATCTGCCAGTTGAAACAGAAGCATTCTTCTGTCAGCACTGGGTCACTAAAGTTATATCTTACAATGGAGCTATGGGCCCTCCTATGGACTGGCAATCTGTACATTTAATACAATAATTGAGTACAGAAAAGTAAGCAAATGAAAAAAAATCAAAAACATTCCGTAATGTAAATACTGCACAAATAACCAAAAATACTTAAAGGAGAACTATTGGGTTAGGGCTTTTCCCCATAGTTCTCCTAAGGGTAACGGGAGGAAACAAACTAGCGTCCTCCCGTCACCCAAAGCTCAGTATACCGCAAGCTGCTGCCCGCGGTATACTGAGACGCCGCAGCCGGAACGGATCCCGACAATTCTGTCTGGATCCACCCAGCTGCGTGAGTGACAGCTGGCTCTGCCTATCCAGAGGCACAGCCAGCTGTACCCGCCCCCTCCCCTGTCCATTCCGCCAGTCAGCGCTGGAGGATCGGACAGGGGAGGGGGGGAATCCCTGCAGGGAGCCGTGAGTGACAGTCATGTCCCTCTGCAGGGAGATGATCGAGAAGTGAGCGAGCGATGGTATGTGTTCACTCACTTCCCGATCTACTGAGCCGACCTGTGACAGTCTCATTGTCACAGGTTGGCTCAGGTTATGAGGATGAGTGAAAATCACTCACCTCATAATTCTCCTTTAAAATATATTGATATGCTTTGCCTTTTAGTATTGAGGTGCTGGTCGTTGAAGATTTAAAGTGTATCTGCAGTAAACCCAAGATCAAAAATGTTATATATCGCAGCTTGTCAATCTTTAGGTGCCGTGGCTGCATTTGTTTTCATTTTGCAGGCTAAGTACAGAAAAATAACTCTCAGAAATCCAATGTTCTTGTAACTTCCTGTGCACCAAACGGACATCTCAATGTTATCAGCTTTCCAAGCTTCTGTAATGGAGATGAGGAGAGGGAGCTGTGTTTGTAGTTTAAATCTTGGGAGCAGCCTAGGGCGACAACACTGCTCCTCCATAAATACAATACAGTAAATGATCGTTGTCCCCCTAGGACAGGAAGTGTGTTACTGGCAGGATCACCAGGGAATAATAAAGGGAAAAATCCCTAAGAAACTAATGCATATAAGGACTGATGAGCTAATATACACTGCCTGGCCAAAAAAAGTCACCTCCTGGATTTAGCTAATGAAATAGGTGAGAGCCTTCCACTGGATAAGTGTTATGATCTGGGGTTGCTTCAGTTGGTCAGGTCTAGGTTCAGCAAAGTTCTGTGGCCAAAAAATTAGGTCAGCTGCCCACCTGAATATACAGAATGATCAGGTTTTTCCATCAATGGATTTTTTCTTCCCTGATGGCCCATTGGACATATTCCAGGATGACAATGCCAGCCAGGACTCATCAGGCTCAGATTGTGAAAGAGTGGTTCAGGGAGCATGAGACATCATCGTCACACATGGATTGGCCACCACAGAGTCCAGACCTTAACCCCATTGAGAATCTTTGGGATGTGCTGGAGGAGACTTTACACAGAGGTCCGACTCTCCCATCATCACTACAAGATCTCGGTGAAAAATTAATGCAACTCTGGATGGAAATAAATGTTGTGACATTGCAGAAGCTTATCGAAACGATCCCATGGCAAATGCGTGCCGAAATATCAGATTGTGTGACTTTTTTAGGGGGCCAAGCAGTGTATTCATTTTTTGACCTGCAGTTCCCTTGTCCTGGCCTGCATTTGACTTGCTTCAAGCAGGTTTTGCATTCCAATAGACTTGTATGGGAATGCAAAACCCACTTCAAGCGAACAAAATCCAGGAATTTTGCAACACAATTCTCTGATTTTTAATCAAAAAGTTGAAATATTGATAGTAAAAAATATTTAAAAATAGAGAAATAACTTAAATGTATTAATAATTAATAATTAAATAACAAGTTGCTTCTTTAGACAGGAGCAGAGAGATCTGAAACTCAGAACAACATCCGCAGTGACAGGAAGAGTTACAATAAAGCAATGTTTCAATTGCTTCATTGTAACAACTCTGGTTCATTCATAGCAGATGGAAGATGTAATGTAAATATTGCACTGCGGCCCATAGCGGGTATTTATGTGTGAGAACTGAAATGTTTAAAGTCCAATTGAAGTTTTTCTTTTAATTTTGAAACACATTGCCCAGTTCTTTTGAAAATAAATAGTGGATCTTGATGTAATACATACAGTACATCCTCTCTGGTGCCGTCCTTTGCACGCTCCTTGGGTCTGCAGGGGGACCTTTAATCTCTGCCTAAGGCCCGGTTCACACCTGGGCGTTTTGTAGCGCGTTCCTACGCTCTGCAAAACGCTCAAACACCGAAATCCCATTATTTCCTATGGGTATGGTTCACACCTGGGCGTATTACAGGCCGTATGAACGAGCTACAAAACGCCCTACGCCCAAAGAAGTACAGGAGCTTCTTTGGGGCGTATTTGCAGCGCGTATCCATTGGGATACAGCCAGGTAGCCCTTGTAAACATGCGTTTGTCGCGGGGGTTTTTTTACCGCAAATCACGGTAAAAACGCGTGGCACGAAACGCACGACAAACGCGCATATTCGATACACCTTGTTGTGAACCCAGCCTAAAGATTCCACATTGTTATTGTTCCTTATGATTTCTTTCATTGTTCTTCAGTCTTTTTATACACCCTTGTTGTTTATCTCTTTTTTTTTTTTGTGATGTTACTTTCATGGTCAGAAGTTTTACTGGCGTACACTACAGCTACTTCTACTTTTATCGTTCCATTTTGTTTACTTTTTATAGAAACTATTTGACTTCTGTTCAACTCATCACTTATAAACTCCATTTATTCCTATTTCATATATATTACCAGTTTCTCAGTAATCTCACACAACGTTAAGGAGGTCAGTGTTTCTAACGATGAAGAAAAGCTTTTGAAAATAGACAGTAAAGATTGCTGTACACGGCTTGATTTTGCCGGGGGCGGAATGAAAGAAAATCCGCTAATTGCCCCATCCGCACTCTTAGCAAAATCTCCGCTGTCGGCGATCGTCTTAAACTATATCTAAATATCTAAACAGTGACTACATCTCATAGGATGCGTTGGGGGTGGAGGCATGTGATGGGATGCAGTCACTGTTTGGCCAATCATTTTTCACCCAGCTCAGTCAATTTTTAAATCAACTTTTGTTGAGCCAGGTGGTGGCAACAGGGCAACCCACGACTATGGGGACCTTACACTGCGCTAATCTGTTGATACAAGAAATGCATACTGATCAAAGTCTGTACTCGGGTTTCTTTGTACTGTACATGTGAAGTTATTTTACTACATTGCATGCCAATATAACACTTTTAGACACCAAGCAGAAGCGTCCAGAGGCCCAGTGCAGGTACCGGGTGACACCCCGCAGTGACGTAATCGCGTATGCGTGTTACCAGCTGGCGGCCATCTTGGTGATGGATGCCTGCAGCGAGAGGAAGGGACAGAAAGTATGCCACTGGGTCCCCTCCTCTCTCGAGCAACTGTCGGGCTTTCGGTCCATGACCGAGTGCCCGACTTTTCAGAGGGGGTGACTCCAAAATAGCTGTCAGTCAAAATGAGTGACAGTCATTTTGGTGTCACCCCTCCAATGGTGTCACCCGGGTGTGGGCCGCACCCCCCTTGTGACCCCTCTGTACCCTAGTTGGTGTATCCTTAAAGCAGAACTCCTGGCAAAAAAACAATAACCCTTGCAGTGGGGCTACCCTGGCACTGCAAGGGTTTAGGGCTCTTTTGTCTAGGGAGCTAAAATAACAAAGTTATACTCACCCAAACCACATTCCCAGCTGGCTCTGAGACCGGTTCCTTTAGCCTTGCTCCCCCTCCACTCCAGTGGACTAAGGTCCTGTGAGTTATCACATTCTGTACACTGTGGATAGAACATGTGGACGTCAAGGGACATACCATCGCTGGAGTAGAGGGGAAGACAGGCTGGAGGAAGCAGTGTAGAAGCAAGCTGGGACTGTAGCTCAGGTGAGTATAACTTTGTTATTTTAGCTTCACAAACAAAATGAAAAGGGTAGCCTCACTGCAAGGGTTAAAATCTGATTTTACTGAAAGCATTGGGGGTTGGAAGATATGCTCTAAAAAACTTTAACCAAATTTCTAGAGTTTATCTCCTACACCCTGCTCTTCTCCCCCCGCCCTAAATACCTGAAATTCCCGGCTGTCATTTTGTATTAGATATCAGCACCTGCTCTTAAAATGCAGTTACTTCTATTTAAAATGACACTTGCATTTCTTCTGTATGCCGGGTGTCTGTGGTTTGACGTCATCACGCATGCACAGTGATGCACTTCACTGCCGGCGGCCATCTTGTTGATCGACGCCGGCAAAGACAGGAGGGGATATTGACTTGGCAGGATCAGGTAGGCCGCCGGGACCTCCCCCCCCCATCTCTCATGCTGGTGTTGGGCTCTTGACCATGGTCCATGACCAAGTACCGACTTTTAAGATGGGGTGACACCAAAATTACTGTCATGCCTGGGATAGTACCAGCAATCTGTAGCATTTGGATTGGTGGGTGAAGGTGGGGGGGGGGTTGTAGTCCATACATTTTGGGGTTTTTCACTAGGTTGGAAGGAATATTTTCTTCCCATATCAGAAGGACTACATCTCATATTCAGGAGGTTATAACTGGGCTGTGATCAATAATATCTCTATCCATCTGCGGATACACTAATTAACTCAACATTATACATCACAGTAATTTTTCGCAGGCCATACAGATGCAGCACCATTTATCATATATTAAACATTCAATTATCTTCGGTCTGTTTTGATAGAATCCCATTACCGCTCACTGCCGCGTATACACTGCAAGAATTAATTGGACTTACTGAAGTGGGTTTGTATCATGAATTAGCGCTGAGGTCCTTATTACCTGCCAGTTATTATATGCTAAGTGACTATTTTCCACCACTCTGGGGACATGGGGCTATTTGGCGTAAAGGTCACCTTAAATGGAAGAGTATTGATTGGGCTATTAAAATAATGGTGTGTTTGCAGCCCATAAATAAAGTCTTCATTTTTAAATACACTTTTAACGAGTGTCCTCTTTTTAGAAGAGATCATTACATTTCCATTCAGTTTAATTAAATTTGATTTGTTGTAAACAAGGGTTGATTAAGAGGACTCTATGGTGGGTTTTTTAGGCTGTGAATGTAGTCAGCTTAGAAGAGATGTAAATTCCATAATTAAAAGATATCAAAGCCCAAGAACAGAAATGTGCAACCATGACAGCCATGGATACAGTGGAGTAGCTATTGACATCCTAGAGTAGGAAGTATTTACAGGATTACCAAATAGTAAAGGATACCAAAACCCAAGAACATAAATGTACAACCATGACAGCCATGGATATGATGGAGTAGCCATTGACACCCTATGGTGGGAAGTATTTGCAGGATTACCAAATATTAAAGGATACCACAACCCAAGAATAGAAATGTACAACCATGACAGCAATGGATACAGTGGAGTAGCTATTGACACCCTAGGGTGGGAAGTATTTACAGGATTACCAAACATTAAAGGATCCCCAAACTCAAGAACATAAATGTACAACCATCGATACAGTGGAGTAGCTATTGACACCCTAGCGAAGGAAGTATTTACAGGATTACCAAATATTAAAGGATACCTAAACCCAAGAATAGAAATGTACAACCATGACAGCCATGGATATGGTGGAGTAGCTATTGACACCCTAGGGTAGGGATTTACAGGATGACCAAATATTAAAGGATGCTGATCTACTTATCACCAATGAGAGTGAACACTCGTATAGAACAGTCCTGGATGTCAAATACATTAAGAATGCCCAATTCCTTATTCCTTTATTTATTTCTCAACTTACTGCTCATGCTAATGTACCATAAACTGTAGATATAGTAATTCCTGGCAGGGGCTCCCTGAGACTTGACAGTTATTTCAATGGTCAAGGTTGGGAAAGGCCGCTGTAACATATTATTGTCATTTCAAACATTTCCTTCTTTTTAAACCTGCAGCTCTAATATAAATGATACCTGGTGATCCAGCTATGAAGCTTCTTGTGCGAGCATTTCATCTTCACAATGTTCTGTCCTTGTCTCCCAGTTGCTCTCCTGTTTTGTTATCCTTCACCATGCACTTCTAGTGGAGACTACAAATGGTCATGCTGACCCCGATTGAGCAGCCATTCTCCACCATTGTCACGACCAAGAAGCCCACCATGACTGCTGGAGATTAGGAACACACTGAAATGCAAAAACAAAATGGAAAAAAGATGAAAACTAGTATTTTATTAGAAAAACAGGGCAGTTGTTTATGGTACCCATTGTTTTCGCAAACTAAAAGTAATGTTATATAAAGGCCTTAGATGTGGTTGCCGCATTCATTTTCAGCAGTACAGAAAATACCTGTTGATGTTGCCAGAAATATCATAGTCACTTCCATAATACAGTCTTATCGTCCATCTTCCTATCCCTATGTAATGAAAATAAATAAAGCCAGCCTGGGTGACAAGCATACCTACCAACAGTCCTAGATTCTGTCGGACTATCCCTAGATTTTAATAAATTTCTGGCCCCCATGGATCTGGTCGGTGTCCTGCTGTCTGTGTTGTGATGGAACACTTATTCATGCTTTGGCTTCTATACTGCTCTGTTGAGTGTAGTGACCGCCTGCGTGGCATGAGCACTATAGTTTCAGCAGAGGGAGGCAGCGGTACAGGAGCATGGACAAGCAAGTAACCTACTGAACATCAATGACCCCCACTGAAAACGTATTACCCCCACAGACACCATTGTCTTTCACCCTAACCTCACCAAGCACCAGTGCTCTCCTCTGACTCTACAGAGCATCAGTGCCCCCCTTTCCACTCACAGTGATCCCTCCCCTTTCCCAGAGTACCAAGTCCCCCTTTTCCCACCACAGAGCTCTCTTCCTTCATTGAGCATCAGTGCCCCCCATCTCTTTACAGAGCATCAGTGCCACTTTTCTTCCACCACAGAGCACCTATATCCACCCCAAAAAGCACCAATTACCCCCTTACTAAGCACCAGTGCCCTTTCTTTCCCCCCACTGGGGCATTTCCCCCCACTGGGGCATTTTATTCTCCCATTGACCACTGACACTGAGATTTTTCTTGCTCCCACTGACCTCCGACTCTGATGGCCATTTTTTTCTCCTGTTGATCACCAACACTGGGCATATTTTTCATCCTACAGACCACCAACGCTGGCCATTTTGTTCCTCTCATCGACCACAGACACTGGCCATCTTTTTCTCTTGCTCACCAGCAATATCGGGGGCACCATGACACATACTGCTGACCACTGCACTCTATACATTGTGTTGTACATAACAAAGAGATTATTGCTGTACATTACAAACTCCTGACCAAAGTGATTAAAGTTGTTGGATGCTAAGTGTTTTTTTTACTGTTTTAAGGATGTTCTTCTTAAAGGTAGGCCCGCAAAGACAGTGTTAGCTTTCTTTCGATATTTTGTTTTATTTTTAAAGATGATCCTTAGGTTTATGTGTGTCTGTAAACTTGCACTTGTGGGACAGACACTTTGTATTTTTGGGGTAGAAAGACTGTATGACATATGTGTGCAGGGTATACTGTGAGTAAGCTTAAACTAGACTGAAGTATGTTCCTTTAGGCCGTGCCCATATATTAGGCACAATTTAGCTACACCCTTTTTTTGTCACATGCTCTCTGTGTGCTGCATATTTTCTCCTTTCCAAGTTGTTCCTCTTTCTCAACGTTTGATTTTGGGAGGTATGGACAACCATGGCTCCATCCATAAGTACAGTGGAGGTGTCACTTACCTGGTTGGAGACCGATAGTTGGGGAGGCTTCCCTTGCAGCTTGTGTCCCTCAGCCCTGAAAATGAGAACAGAAGAGTGACAACGAGTAGCACGACTGCCGAAGATGATGCCAACACTGTGCTGGGCTGAAAGCCCAGGATCTGGAACTTGTGAAGGTCAACCCGAGCGGGCAGCAGGGTAACGGAGCAGGAGACAGGAGCATGGTCAGATGGAAGCCAAGAAGTCAAAGCCAGCCAGGCAGTTAGGTATAAAACAGAAGGCAGAGTCCTGGTCCAATAAACAGGCTGAGGTCAGGAGGCAGGCAGCAATCAGGGGTGGTCAGGAAAAATCTGGATCAAAGCACAGGAAGCAGGAAATCAGAGAAGAATCACGAGCACACAGGAAACTTGCTGAAGATCATCCAGCAACTAAGGACATGGCAGGCTCATTAAATAGGCCAATCCATTAGAGGGAGAAGCATCACTTCCTGTGCGACCGATGTCACCCAAAAAACAGGACCAGGCGCATATACAGAAAGCAGTTGTTACCTTACAGGAGATGTGGTGAAAATTAAGGGGAAAAAAACATGAATTGATCAAACTAATGGGAGCCCCCATACCAAAGGACTGGGAGGGAAGCAATATGTTAAATTCTTGTTTTTTGGGTTTAGATAGGCTTCACTGATGAGCCATGAAACTAACTGTCACTTGGTAGGAGACGGCGGGAGATCTTCCACTTCACCAAAGGCAGCTGCAGTTTTGAGTCCCGCCATTTCATATCAGTAATCATTTCACATCTTTATATATCTCATGTACACTTCAATTTGGATATAAAAATTTGTCCAAAAAAAGAAGCAGGGTTGCTAGGTAACAGTAAAATGAGAGCATAAAAAGCAGCCGTAAGGAATGCTGTAATTAGGCCACGTAACAAAAATGTAGGCTGTATTTATTTTAGGACTTTTTCGGGGAAGTTTTATGCTATTTATTTTCAATTTCTATAAATCCTTGTTTAAATAAATACAGGGTGCACCATCAATATTGTTGGTTATTTGTTTAGATGAAGCACTGAGATCTTCAGGAATGCTGAATTACGTTTTACTTGCTTATAAGAACATTATCTCATAATACAGCATTATATATCAATGTAGAAGGAAACATATAGACAGATAGAACTTCCTGTGTATCATAGGCAAAGTAAGCATGCCTATAGAAAATTAACATCCAGACTAGCATAGACTAGCTTTGCACTACAGCGCCATCTAGTGTTCAAAAGACAGTATTACATGTCTGCATGTCAGTAATACCAATCAGTGCATATCAGCATAGGCTATCGTATTTCCAACAGCTATATGATAATGAACCATATGGGTTATTTATGGATAAAGCACTTTAGGTTAGTCTAAGGTTAGTTATTATCTTCCAGATACTTTTTTAGCACTGTCTGTAAAAGGAATTGCAATTTGTTTCATTATTTGGACGAATTTTTTTTAATTTCGGAATGTGATAATTCATTATGCAGGTTGCAGCAAAGTGACATTAAGGGGGTTATTCACAAAAGGGTGAAGGATTTGGAGAAGGCAGGAGAAGGGAACAATCTAGGACAACATAGCCAATTTGGAAAAATTCTCGAATTCAGCTCACTTTCCAGTTCAGCTATGTTGTCCTAGATTGTTCACTTCTCCGGCCTTCTCCAAACTCTTCACCCTTTTGTGAACAAGCCCCTAAAATGTTTATTTCTTTCTTTTTAACTTTTGACAGTCCACAGGAACAATAAAAGAAAAGAAAAAACAGTGTGTGCAGGGCCGGATTTCCCACAAGGCCAACCAAGGCCCGGCCTCGGGGGCAGCAGGGAGTAGAGGGGTAGCAGGGGTGTGGAATTTCTATCTCCTGATGCCCAGGACATGTAGTTCTGGGCGCCGGGCGGGTAGTTATTTTCTACATTTAGCCCTGCTTTGGGCGAGCAGAGCTAAATGTACAGCGGGGAAGCCGCCGCTTGTTTTGTACAAGTGATCTTGTGAACATTGTATGCAGCCTCCAGGTATGCCATTCTCCATGGGGGAGGGGGGGATTGGTGGGTAGGGGGGTGCATTGAGGAACCTGGCCTTGGGGCAGCATAGAGAGAGTAAATCCGGCCCTGAGTGTGTGATGTGTCCCCCCAATTCATGCCAGACCTATGAGATCTGGTAGGAATTTTAAGGGGACCCCGACACCAAAAAAAAGGTTGGGGGTCCCTCCTAAAATCCCTTACCAGACCCATTATCTGAGCAGCAGCCTGGCACAGGGGAAAGGGGGGTGGGAGGGTAAGCCCCTCCTGCATCATACCAGGCCACATGCCCTTAACATGGGGAGGGTGC
>NW_017307143.1:310908-350813 GCF_000935625.1 Nanorana parkeri | reverse complement strand
CCTTATGTCACAATATATATATATATATATATATATATATATATCAGTGACGTGCGGTACCTCTTGCTCAGTGTGAGGCATTCCCCAGCACTGTCCCCCTGCCTGCTGAAGCCCCGCTGACGACCGAAGCTCCGCCTCCTGCCAACCAAAGCTCCGCCCCCGCCGGACGAAGACCCGCCCTAAGTTAGTGTAAAGGAGCAAAGGAGGAGACAAGGAGGAGCCTCCCTGTCCCTCACTTGCTCCTCACCGCTGAGGCTCCGTGACAGGTTACACAGCAAGGAGGATTTCCCTGCTGTGTAACCTGTTAGATGCAGATCTGAGTGGAGAAAAAGCTGTCAGCTTCAAATATGAAGCTGACAGCTTTTTTCCTCCATAATTCTAGGTGAGGCTCTGCCTCACCTGCCTCCCCTGATATATATATACAGCTGTATAGCCTGGCCCGATGTTAAATGATACATTTCAACCACTAGATACAAAATGTATCTCTTGAGTGAAATGTATCAGTTTTGAACGTCTAGGAACGATCAAAGACCTTTAGGCCCCGTTCACACCTTTCCGTTTTGTCTGGCGTTCAACGCTCTATGAACGCTCTACAAAACGTACAACCATGAAAATCCCATTGTTTTCTATGGGTATGGTTCACACCTTTCCGTATTTCCGCCCGTCTGAACGCCCTACAAAACGGCCTACGCCCAAACAAGTACATGTACTTCTTTGGGCCGTTTTAGAGGGCGTTTTCCATTTTTTTTACAAAGTGTAAAAAAAAAAGTGTACAAAAAATTAGGAAAATAAAACGTTTATATATAAATATATTTGTATTCTATAATTATTATTTCAAAATTTCAAAAAATAATAATAATAATCAAAACTTGCTGCTGTGGAAGAATCACACAGCAAAAATGTAAAAAGTGTGTCAGTCATTTAGGAACAGAAACTAAAAACTAGCTCAGTCATGAAGGGGTTAAATGTGCCTGTAGTGTGTGTATATAGATAGTGACAGAAGCAACAGAATACTGCACTCTGCTATACAGAACTGAAGGGCCTCTTGCTAGGTTATTTCGCAGTAGAACCCTCTATACTCAGAAAATTCTGTCCTGTGGAAGTAGATCCACAGTAATTAAAGAGATTTTCTTCCTCTGTTATATTAATCTGGCAATTATGCCGGTGTAATGAGCCATAGTCAGGCAACGGTCCATTGATATAACAATATAATTAAGTGTTTTATTTTGAGACGTACTGTAGATGTATAATTGTGCGATTATATGGCTAAGTATATCCGATGAATGGATTGACCTCCACGGCCTCTCCTAGGTGAAGGAGATGGAGGCAGGAGATTTCATTCCAAAAAATCCTTTCATGTGAAACACACAAATCGCTTTGTTATTTATTGCTGGATGGAACTTCTAGGAAAGTTATGAATCAGCTGAGTCCCCGTATTAAAGCAGACCTTGCATTATAGCGGCTCACTCTGTTGGCTTGATTTACTTGAAAGGACGGCTTTAAAGCTGGACACATGTGTCGGGCAAAGATAACAGCTTAAAGGATAACATCCCTCTCGCACTCATCCCATTCTGCCCCTAGCTCTTTTGTAATGAACCATGGTGGCCTGAGCCTCCTCATGCTCCTTCAAGGTATTTGCTGTGTGGCCTGCCAAGTGCCACAGAGCCTTTCTCCTGGAATCTTGCATTGTTTTATAGTTTGAAGAGCTGAATGAAGACAAAGATTCATCCAGTCTCAGGGCTGAAGCTGAGGGGGCATGTGCCTCGGGTGCCACTCTAGGAGGGGTGCTACTGGGTGTGTGAATAAAGAACTTCTCCCCTGGGGGGGGAGCAACTCTGAGCCTTTGCCCCAGGCGACAGAATATCCAGCTTCCCCAATGTCTGGTCTAACCTATATATCAAGCGTGGCCAAATTCTATCTGTGTTGAAACTACAAATCCCGTAATGTCTCTGCCTCTTGGAGTCATGCCAGTGGCTGTCAGAGGCTTCCAATGGCTTATGGGATCTTTTTGGAATGGGGGCATCCAGATGCCACCCCCCTCCTCGTGAATGATTAAGGGGTAGTTGTTACCCCTACTCTTTCACCAAATAAACAGTAAAATTGTAAATCATTTATTAAAAGAGAACTATGAGATGAGTGATTTCCACTCACCTCATAGTTCTAGCCGACCAGTGACAATGAGACTGTCACAGGCCGGCTCAGTAGATCGGGAGGTGAGCCAACACATCCCGTGTTCGCTCACCTCTCGATCCTGTCACGGCTCTCTGCCATGACAGGGGGAGGGGCTGGCTTCCCCTCTCCCCACTCCGATCTGCCAGCGCTGACTGGTGGAATGGATGAGGGAGGGGGCGGGTACAGCTGGCTCTGCCTCTAGATAGGCAGAGCCAGCTGTCACTCACGCAGCTGGGCGGATCCCGTCATCTACGTCGGGATCCGCTTAGGGTAACGGGAGGACGCTAGTTTGTGTCCTCCCGTTACCCTAAGGAGAACTATGGGGAAAAACACTGACCCCATAGTTCTCCTTTAAGAAAAAAAGTGTCCATCGATGTAATCCAGAGGTCAATCACACCGTCCAGCAATGTAGATCCACGTCAATAACAATGGACGACGGCCTCAGACGAAAGAAAAAATCCCCGCCACTCTCCACCACGCCCAAAACCCTACAATCTCTCACCACAAAATGACAGCTCTGCTCCCGAATGTCAAGAAAGGGGCGGAGCGAGTCGTGATGTCACAGGACTTGTTCCGGCGCTTTGTTGACATTTGGAATGCTATTCTGGAGCAGAGCTATCAATGAGTCAATATGGTAGCTCTGCTCCCGAATAGCATTTGGAAGTCACAAATATCTTTCGGGAGAAGGATTATGACATTAGGGGCATCGAGGGCCAGAGGATGAGGGCCGGTCAGAGAGGGCCAGAGGATGAGGGCCGGTCTGAGAGAGCTGTAGGATGGAACCACAGTGTGTGACAGTGTTGCTTTTGGCCTCATTCACACTGCCGCGCATCAGTGTTGTGGGCTGATCTATTTCATGTATCTATCTATATACATAGCAAACTTATGGTTCCAAACATGTAAATCCAGTGAAAATGCAACTTAGTATTCTAAAGTGACATAATGCAATAGTAACGCTGTTGCATATCTAGCATATGATTCCAACCATATAAATCGGTGTAGATATAACTTAGTATCCTACATTGACATAGTGCAAAAACATTGTTGTTTCAATCTTTAACCAGTGATCGCCAGTAAGCTGGACAATTCATTTAAACAGAAAAAGAAAAAAAAGAAAAAAGGAGGAAAAAAGGAACGGGAATAGATTTACTTCCCTTTGTTCAGAGGCAGCTCTAGTGTTTGCGAGGCCTTAGGCGAGATGGTAAGACCCCCACAGCGGGTTAAACCAGGGCACTGTAGGGTCTCACCAGCACCAGGGCTCTTTAGGGTCTCACCAGGGCTCTTTGGGATCTCACCAGGGCTCTGTAGGGTCTCACCAGGGCTATGTGGGGTCTCACCAGCCTGGTAAGATCCCTCAGAGCCCTAGTGAAACCCCACAGAGCCCTGGTGAGATCCCAAAGAGCCCTGGTGAGATCCCAAAGAGCCCTGGTGAGATACCAAAGAGCCCTGGTGAGATACCAAAGAGCCCTGGTTAAATCTCTAGGGTCCCACCAGTGCTCTCTAGGGTTTCACCAGGGCTCTATGGAGTCTTACCAGGGAAGGGTGACGTCTCTTCTCATTGGCTGGTGGTCAGAGCTTCAGAAAGCCGAGTGGATGGACTAAAGAAATGCATGAGCTCTCAGTTTGACACCGGCAGGGCAAATTAGGCAGCCGCGAGGCCCTTGGGAGCGCGAGGCCTTAGGCGACCGCCTAATTTGCCTAATTAAAGAGCCGCCTCTGGCAGGCTCTATCTGAGTTGCTACAGCTTGCTGCTGACTTGCTACATCTTCGTATGCACATTATTAGAAGCTCACAGTGTGCAGTAATATCAGAGGAAGCACTTTCAGTCCAGGCACGGCACGGGTACAACTGTACAAGACTGAAAGGAAGGCCAGAGTTCGCCTTTAACAATCTAAGCGAGGTATACTTTAAGAAAATGGATGTCTTATAATATTTGAAAGACGCATTTTTCTCCTGTTCGCCGGCAATTTCTGTCACACTGTCACAAAAGGGCCATTCGAACTACTTAATATGTTAGGGAAAATTGAACGTCAACGTCCGGCCTCCCCGCTGTTCGAGAAACTGGTGCAGAGGGACTCCAGCTGTGACGCTGAATGAAATTCTCTCTTATAAATTCACAAAACCATTTAACCCGAGACGTGAGACTATATATATATATTTTAGTCTTAAGTCATTTCCATCCTTCACACTGTGCATGTTAGCCAATATAGAATTGTGCGTCTTTTCTTTTTCTGCTGCCGCTGCAATTGCAGCCGTGTGCACAAAGTAATGGGGAACATTGTCCTCGGAATTACAATGTAACAACATTGCAAGATTTTCATTGGACTGCTGGAAGCCTCATCACATCCAACAGATTCACAAAGCATAATTCCTGAAAAATTGACACTCCGGGCTAGACATGTGAGCTGCGGAAAAATTCGGTTCGGTTATTACATTATTTCAGAATTCGGGACTTGGATCTGAAATTCAATTCGGTTCCGGGTTTCAGAGTCGGATGAAATCCAAATTGTCGTTAGTTTCGGATGACTTTACGAATATTCGTTGTGAATACCACAGAAAACCATATACAAATATTAATACTAAAGCTGAATCTCCCAGACCTGAATGGCATTCGGGATCCGAATTTCCTAATCGCATTCGGGAGCTTCCGAAAGCCATTGGGGTCTGGGAGCCATATACATATATTACTAAAGCTGAGGCTCCCGGACCCGAATGCAATTCGGAAATTCGGATCCTGAATGCCATTCAGGAGCTTCCGAAAGCCATTCGGGTCTGGGAGGCTCAGCATTAGTGATATATGTATATGGCTCCCAGACCCCAATGGCTTTCGGAAGCTCCTGAATGGCATTCGGAAATTTTGAATCCCGAATGACATGCGGGTCAAGGAGCCAAATACATATACACTGAGTGGCCAGATTATTATGACCACCCCATCAGTACTTCATTGGGCCACATGATAACTCCACGAGATGACTTCGTTGGGCCGCCTCGTGACTCCACGAGATGATGAAAGGTGATGCGAGGAATCTGACATGGCACTGTTGCCCTTCTGTTGTCTTGTACCAGTCTTGCCCCTCCCCCGTTCTGCCCTAACATTGACTAGTCGCTGACGGCCACAATTCGCACGTTCAGACCCAGATTTTCGGCTGACAGTCCAGTCTTTTTTTTTTTAGCATAAACGTTTATTGTTAAAGATTATAAGATATGCAATAACAGAAACAGTACATTTGGGACAATAAGTTAGATGACATAAAAATCTACAACATATTGTACTGGAGTTGTGCAGAACTCAGTAGCATATCAATCATCAAATGTGTCTGGAACAAAGAATAAGTTACCTCATATTCGTTGTAATTAGAGTATAGAAGATGAAACTTTGAGAATTAAAGTGAAAGAAACTAAGTAAGAACTATAAGACACACTACAACAGCTTCAAAACGAAAAAGCTGAAAACATAAAGTAAAACAGAGTGAATAAGGTCAGATTACAATGTAATTCACAATAATAAACAATAATAAACCAGATCATAAAAGTGAGTTATATCATTTAGATTCTCGCAAGTTGTTACAGAATTGCTATGACAAGTGAGATAAGTAAAAGGTCTAGAGTAAAGGAGTGTTTAGTGTTTGAGTATACATATGCATAAGCATAAGCAGATGGCTGCTGGTGAACGATGGTCCAAAGATGCGAATAATATATTATTGTGGGAGCATGTAATGAAGTACTAGTAATGAGGCACTAGTTAAAACATTAACCCCCCCCAATTGGTGAGGGTTATTCCTCTATTAAAATTGCACATGTGTACCCGTAATCCTACAATGTATAGCCGGTAGTGGACAAGAGAAACGAATTCATATCCTGCCTATTGTTATTGGATGTATATGAATAAAATCATGCCAATCAGGTAAACTTGTCCATATAACAGTGGGACCGGAGCTTGCATCTAATATATCCATAGATAAAAATTTAAACAGGTACATTTTCAAATCCGAAATTTGGGGAGGATCTTTCAAAATCCACTTTTGTAAAATACATTATTTTGCTCCTAGTAAGCAAAGATGTTCCCAGCGCTGTAGAGATGGTTGCTGTGCCGCGGATAAAGGTAGTGAGTCATGAAATAAACATATTAACGGGTCAACATCTCTTGTTATGCCAGTGATGGATTGCATATAGGATAAAATGAGGGTCCAAAATGATTGAATGGCGGGGCAGGTCCAGAAAAGGTGAGAGATATCTGGTAAGTGTGCCTTACATTTGGGGCAAGCAGTGAGCCATTGGTCTTGCATGCACTTGGGTACAATACTGAACGCATTATAGGCTCTATGTATTAATTTAAACAGGATCTCCCTCCATTTCTCACAAATTGTAACTTTACGAATACGATGCCAACCTCTTGTAAGTTTCTCCAAAACAACATCCGGGGGGAGTTGGAGAAAGGAGGCCCGTTTAAGTATATGCGTGGGGTAGGAGATGGATGTTGATGTATCATAATCCCGAAGGACACTATATATATCTGATAGTGCTAGTTTGATGGATGAGGGTTGAATTAATCTGAGTGGCAGGGTGGGACCAGTGGAAATAGAGGTGACAGGAAGATTGTGTCAAATAAAATTACTAATCTGATAGTTTGCGAGAAAATTAGTGCGGGGGGATCCCATATTTTTGTTGGAGTGAAGTAAAAGAGAGACATGTACCCTGAGGCGATAAATAATGTTGAAGTAAGCCTTTACCCTTCCATAGGGAGAATATTTTAGAGGAGGCACCTTGTGGAAATCCCGGAGTCGAGGTCATCGGCATAAGTGGGGATACAGACCCCTGTATTCCAAAAAGCTTACGACACTCTCTCCAGGTGATCACTGGTTCTTTAAAAAGAATATTATGCTTAATGGTGGTAGGAAGTAATTGTAGGGGAGTGTGTAAAATACCCGAGAGGGACCATGGGGATACTGCTGATTGCTCCAATACATTATTGGAGTAATGATGGGTATCAAATAACCAATCCCTGACATGTCTATAAAGACATGCTAAGTTGTAAATCCGAATAGTCGGTAAATTAATACCCAATTGAAGGTTGGGCTTGTAAAGTTTTTGTAGGGCTATACGATGTTTTTTGCCCCTCCAAATAAAGTTTAGGAAGGCATCTGTAATATTTTTAATGTCTTTATGTTTGAGCAAGACAGGCAAAATTTGCATAGGATATGCAAATAGGATAGAGGCCAGGTTTGTAAATCTTTAGTTATACTCTGGATGATTGGTAAAATGTTTAGAGAGTAGAGATTAGTGGCAGTAGGGGGGATGTGAATACCCAAGTATGTAATATATTGGGTTTTTAATTGTAAACCAAAATGTTTAAGCCATTGGGAATCTTCATCAGGGCATTGTCCGTTAATAAACATAATTTCGCTTTTGTCTAAGTTCATTTTCAAACCCGAAAACTGACCATATAGGGTGATATGTTCAAAAATTTTAGGTAACTGCGAACAAGGGTCAGAGATAATTAGAACAATATCATCTGCAAACATTGCCAGCTTAAACTTGTCTTTGCCTATGGGAATGCCTCTAAAAACCCCGGGTGAAGACAAGAAGCGAGAGAGAGGTTCTAGAGCAATGTTAAAGAGTGGTGGGGATAGAGGGCATCCCTGGCGTGTACCTTTTTGTAATGTGAATGAAGAAGAAAGCATAGTAGAGGTATAAATTTGAGCGGAAGGAGAAGAGTACATAGTAGAGACAAAGTTGAGAAAAGAACCAGAGAAACCCATCTTCATCAATACCTTCATGAGCCAATGCTAGTTAACATTATCGAAGGCCTTCTCCGCGTCCAACGATAAAAGAGCGACAGGGCGCGGATAAGGACCCGACAATCGAATATGTTCCATGGCTAAAACAATTTTTCTAACATTTAATATCGCAGAGCGACCTGTCACAAAACCTGACTGATTTTCTCCTACGAGGCAGGGTAGAATCTTGGCCGGTCTATCTGCCATTAGTTTAGATAGAAATTTTGCATCCTGATTTAGCAGCGAGATTGGCCTATATGAGCCAGCTAAAAGTGGGTCTTTACCTTTTTTCGGTAGTAAACGTATGTAAGCTTGGTTAAAGGTAGGTGGGTATGTGAGAATGTGATTAAAGAACGGTGCGAGACTATGGGGTGCATCTTCTATGAGGATCTTATAGAATTCATTGGACAAGCCATCCGGGCCAGGGGCCTTGGCTTTGGATGATTTTTTAATAATGTTTTGAATATCCTGAACAGTAATTTCTCTGTTTAGTGTAAGTAGGTCTTCTGCCGACAGAGAGGGCAAATCTTCCAACTGAAGGAAATCATCGCCCCCTGTAGGATCAGAGAATTTAGCTGTGTACAATAATTCGTAATAGTCACGAAAAATCTTAGATATTTTGTTGGCGTCACCGTGGATATTGCCCTCCGAATCGGACAAACGAGTTACGTGGGATGAAGGGAACGTGGGAACGAGTTACTAGGTTGGCCAACAATTTGCCAGATTTATTACCAAATTTAACAATTTGCCAGATTTATTACCAAATTTAAAGAAAGCAAGATCTTTGTCTGATCTAATTTGTCGGTCAAGGATTTGGAGCCAGTGGTCACATTTTTGTTTATCCAGTAAACAGCGCGTTCTAAATACTTCGGAAGCGTTAGATTTAAAAGCAAGGTAGGACTGTCTGACCTCCAGACATGCTCTGCTATATTGTGCTTTTGTCAATTTCTTTTTTACCGCTGCATAGGCCAAGATTCTACCCCTAAGCACCGCCTTTGCTGTTTCCCAAAACAGAATAGGGTTAGAGAGATGTTGCAAGTTGTCAGTGTAATACTCATGCCACCACATTTTAAGGTTGGCACAAAAGCCCTCATCAGACATTAGATATGTTGGTGTGATGATTTCCCACGGGGCCGGGCCTCCTCGGTCCTGCTGGCTTGTGTGGCGGCTGCTCCGCGTTCCACTGTGGAGCGCAGACGCTGATCGACTTCCGGGTTGGGACGAGCGGCCTGCGTTCCACGCTGGAACGCGGAAGTCACATGTTCCGGCCGGCGTCTCCTCCCACCTCCTGGGGCTATTTAAAGCCCCAGCTCTGTCAGCATGGCGTTCAACAATTGCCTCTGAACGCCTGCTGACATATTGAACCCTGAAGAAAAGACAGAGTCTCCTCACTCTCTAAGGATCATCCTCCGGTGGGACCCACACCCTGCACCTTCGCTGCTCTGCCGACCTTCAAACAGCAAGTATAGCTCCGCTGGGAGCCTGTTACAAACTGTCAGCTACTTTGATGAATTCACTGCTGTGCTACTGCTGTTACTGATACCATTGTGGGGAGATTCTACAGTTGTTCGTTCAGGAGGTCTGCCTAAACCATATTGCTTTACCAAGAAGATTACCTACCGTTTAACCCGATACTACACCGTTGCCTGGGCTATGAGGGAATAGCCCATCTATTATTACACGTTTAACATTGGCTGTGATGCAAGAGTCTCAAACTCCCCCTTGAGACTGGGAGTGACGCCTGAGACTCACGACTGAGAAGCCATTACCTCCATACACGCCCTCACTCCCTCTCCGCAGTTGCGCTCCAGTGCGACCCACTACAGTAGACGTTACAGTTGGAAACCTCCATATCACAGGAGGTGTGGAACATATCAGACCCTGCAAGGACAAAGCAATCGGTGCATGGTCCGATATCACCATGTCCTCAATAGAAATGGATTCAATCTTGTGAATAGTGGAGGGTGCAGCCAGGAATAAGTCTATACGCGAAAAACTATGATGAACATGAGAATAGTGCGTGTAATCTCTATCTCGGGGATGATAAATGCGCCAGGCATCCTCGAGCCCACTAGCGGAGAGCATAGTTGAAAAATGCTTGTCTTGGGGAGTCCAGGTAGGGCGTGTACTATCATCCCATCGGCGATCTTCTGATGGAGATGGCACAGCATTAAAGTCTCCACCTATCAGGAAGAAGGAATTAGGTTGTTGAGAGGTAGCTTTGGATAAAAGGAACTCGCAAAAAGGCTTATTGTCCGAATTGGGCCCGTAAACATTTAAGATATCCAAATGTCTGGTGCCAATACGTAGGGAGATGAAGGACCATAGACCGCCCTGCATGTCGTGTTGTTGCTGAAGAACATCACAAGGGAGCGATTTATTACGAAGAGTGACCACCCCTGCTTTCCGTCCCGACGCAGGAGCACCACATGCAAGCCCCACCCAAGATTTTTTCATCAATGAATGTCCTTGCTTGAAAGATGAATTTCCTGAAGAAGAGCTATATCAGCCCGTAGCTTCTTAAGGTGACGTAGGATTTTGGACCTTTTGTGTGGCGATCTCAGACCTTTCACATTCCACAAGAT
Organism: Nanorana parkeri; assembly: GCF_000935625.1. Classification (NCBI taxonomy): domain Eukaryota; kingdom Metazoa; phylum Chordata; class Amphibia; order Anura; family Dicroglossidae; genus Nanorana; species Nanorana parkeri. The sequence continues at coordinate 340,279 of NW_017307143.1, read as the reverse complement.
TAATTTCAAGGGGGGTCCCATGGGAAGAATGAAGAAGAAGACCTCCAGAGATGTAAAAGAAACAACCAATGATGGAAAGTAGGGTTGCACAGATACCAAGTACAGTACTTGGTACAAGTACGAGTACATGTACCGATACTTTTGAGCTCCAAGACTAGACTAGATAAAAATTCAAAAATTAGGAGGCAGCTGTCATTTGTAAGGAGCACACGGAGCTCCTGGGATTTGTACATTTCTGTTTTAATGTACGATTTTGTTTTTATAAATATAAATAAAGGGATGCACAGATACCAGTTTTGCGAGTACGAGTACTGGTACTTGCCGAGTACTTACAAGTACGAGTACTGATACATTTTTGTTTATTGTCATGTGACAGTTTTTCTAAAACAATACAGACTAATGATTTCAGGACAGTGGTGGAGTGCCAGAGCTAGATCCCAGCTGCAACCGCTGCAACCCTGGTAGTTCTCATGAAAATGCCAAATATCTGCACTGGTACTCGAAAAGTATCTGTGCATCCCTAATGGAAAGGATAACCAGGTGTCCTAGTGCCCCTGGTCGATCCTATGTCAGCAATTCCTGCAGGGAAGATTAAAAGTGGAAAAAATGCAATAGATTTGTGCGAGAACAGGGTTGAAAGGGGTGCCCCGTGCTGAACCCCCTGTGTAGTCCAAAGAAGAATGATCCGGTTCAAATGCAAAAAACTGCAAATAGGAACAATAAACAAAAAACTGCAAATAGCAATAACTTGTGAGTAAGGAGATATCTGGTAGGTGACCTCCATTTTTCCTGAGAGAGCGTACATAGTAAGAAGGTGATTGGTCGAGCCCTGGACAAGGAAGGCATCGCCAATATGATTGAGAAATCCGCATGAAACGCAGTTGAACTAATAAAATCGAAGACTCCATCCGTCCCGCCTAAGTAAAGAATTTGAGCAAATACAGATATCAATCTGTGGGATCTACATATATGTTCAAGAGTTGGCTTCTGGCCTCTTTTTTCTAGGAGGGCTCTTGATGGGTGAGCTAGAGCCAGTCTCCACCATATGTTGAATAAAGATTCTGGCTTTATTAGGTGATGCAAAAGACGCAACTGTACCATCTTGGCCAGTGATACGTAAGTTGCTGGATATGCTAAAGCAAACTTCAATCTGCGCTGTACCAGAAGTTGGCATACATCTTGGAAAGCTTTCATTCGTTTTGAGAGATCAGCCGAATAGTCAGCAAATAATAGTTTGTGACCTCCCGCTACAAGATTCCTCTGAGTGCAATATGTTTGGAATAACAGCTGTTTATCCACAAAGTTTAAATAGCGTACAATGACTGGTCTTGGGCGAGTGTCATCCCTAGGTGCACCTAATCTATGTGCCCGTTCCACTACAAATGAACGAGAGAGACCTAGGGCTCCTGTAACGAGCATCTGGCCGTGGACGATCGAGATACGAATTTGTCCATTGAGGACCGGGAGATCAGCGGGTGGCAGCAACTTGAGCGGTATGGCCAGATAAGAAGTCGGGTGTAGATCAAAGCCGTAGCGGGCCGGAGAGCTGAGGACACTTCTACCTCATCAGGCGCCGAAACCGGAAGTCCAGTCCAGTCTTTAAACACTTTAACAATGAGCCCCTCTTGAACATTTAACGAATTCTGCTGTTTTGCTGATACTCGCTCCATGGCTCCGAGCGCCAACAATCATCCCGCGTTCAAAGGCTGTTAAATCGCGTTGTTTCCCCGTATCTTCAGAAACAAATCACTTCTACTGTCGTGGTAAACAACCTGCTTCCCTATTTATAATGGTCTGGCCCTCTAGCAACTTCAGCGCCAAATTATAGCTAATTTGCCTACAAACATCAGGTGGTCATAATAAACTGGCCACTCAGTGTATTACTAAAGCTAAGGCTCCCAGACCCGAATGGCATTTGGGAGCTCCCGAACACAGTTCTGAAATTCGGATCCCGAATGGCATTCAGGTCTAGGAGCCTGAGATTTAGTATTATATGTATATACTGTATATAGCTCCCATGTTGCCGTAACGAAAATTCGTGTTCAGACCCATTCGGATGCATTAAAACGAAAACACATCTGATTGCCCAGAGAAGTCACATGTCCCAGACAGGACAGGATTCAGACAGGATCCGAAGTCCGGAAACAGAAATTCGGATACATTCAGATGCATTGGGATACGAAAATTCATATGTGTCTGAATTTCGGAAAATGCGTCCGAATTTTGATTCGGGACGAAACAAATCACACATGTCTATTCCGGGTTCGATATACTAAGGTATATCTCTCTGTCTCTCGCTCTATCTATCTATCTATCTATCTATCTATCTATATCTCTCTATCTCTATCTCTCTCTCTCTCTCTCTCTCTCTCTCTCTCTCTCTCTCTCTCGCTCTCTCTCTCTCTCTCTCTCTATCTCTCTCTCCCTCTCTCTCTCTTTATCTATCTATCTATCTATCTCCCTCCCTCTCTCTCTTTATCTATCTATCTCTCTCTCTCCCTCCCTCTGTCTCTCTCTCTTTATCTATCTATCTCTCTCTCTCTCCCTCCCTCTCTTTATCTATCTATCTGTCTGTCTATTTATCTATCTATCTCTCTCCCTCTCTCTATATCTATCTCTCTATCTCCCTCCATCCCTCTCCCTCTCTCTCTCTCTCTCTTTATCTATCTATCTCCCTCCATCCCTCTCCCTCTCTCTCTCTCTCTCTCTCTCTCTCTCTTTATCTATCTCTCTCCCTCCCTCTCTCTTTATCTATGTCTCTCCCTCCCTCTCCCTCTCTCTCTTTATCTATCTCTCTCACTCCCTCTCTCTCTTTATCTATCTCTCTCCCTCCCTCTCCCTCTCTCTCTTTATCTATCTCTCTCCCTCCCTCTCTATATATATATATATACACAGTATCTCTCTCTCTCTCTCTCTCTCTCTCTCTCTCTCTCTCATTTCAAGATTTTTCAAGATGTAAATGAGCTCCTAATGCATTGCAATTGCTCTACATTGAGGAGAAGAAACACGGAACACTTTCCTGGAAACTGTGCGGCTTTCCCCAGAAATCAAGGCCATATACAAAGAAGAACGGTGACCTCCCTGTACTGATATATAGAAACTTTAACAATCATTGGAAAAAGAAAATTGTTGAGCAGAGCCTTCAGGATGACAGCTTTGTGTCTCTGTCCCCATTATTAAATGAGCATATGGATTGTTGGAATGTTTCAATTTTGTTTTCCAGATGAACATGAATATGCATATGTGAAGCAGCTGGCCAGCCAAAAGGCATTCTATTCTTCTGTGCTTTGTCTTCTACACGTCCCTTACTTTCCGCACTTTGTGAAGAGAGTTTATCTCAGGAACACTGATATCCGGCAAGACAGAACTCCAGATAAACTTGCGGGAAACGTTTTATGAAATAATGTCTTGGGAACCTTCTATTTCTTACCATCGCCTATAGCCAGAGTTTAAATTAAGCCCCGCCTTCATACCTTTTCTCCTCCCACAAATGGGGATTTTTTTTGGTACTGTGGGCTGTAAAGAAACAGATTCTACTTCGTAGAGTCTGAGTTCTTAAAGAGAACCTGTACTTCATAAAAACTAATGGGCAGAGTCTTGCTTTACTGGTAGCTTATACAGGGGTTTCTACAACTTCCAGCAATAAAGTGGTGGAATCAAGGAAAGGCAAGTAGGAGGGGAGAATTAAAGTAAACTTGTTACCCTACATAATATAGGTTCCCACCCTTCCTTAAAGGAGAACTATGAGGTTAGGGCTTTTCCCCATAGTTCTCCTAAGGGTAACAGGAGGACACAAACTAGCGTCCTCCCGTTACCCTAAGCTCAGTATACTGCGAGCTACAGCTCGCAGTATACTGAGACGCCGCAGCTAAAACGGATCCCAACACTTATGTCGGGATCCGCCCAGCTGCGTGAGTGACAGCTGGCTCTGCCTATCTAGAGGCAGAGCCAGCTGTACCCGCCCCCTCCTCCGTCCGTTCCGCCAGTCAGCGCTGGAGGATCGGAGCGGGAAGGGGGGGAATCCAGTCCCTCCCCTGTCACGGCTGTGTGCTGTGACAAGATCGAGAAGTGAGCGAACGCCGGTATGTGTTCGCTCGCCTCCCGATCTACTGAGCCGACCTGTGACAGTCTCATTGTCACAGGTCAGCTAGAACTATGAGGATGAGTGAAAAGCACTCACCTCATAGTTCTCCTTTAAGGTCACCATACAAGTCAGGTGACCCTTCCTTAACGTCACTATACATGGCTGGTGACCAGTGGCGGATCCAGGGGGGGGGCAACGGGGCTATTGCCCCCCCCCCCCCGAGATTAGTGTCCCGACTCCCGACTCTGCATCCACGTTCTGCCGCAGCCACCCGTCCCGCAGTGTGTACTGACAGCTGTCCCTCCTCCAGCTCCGTGTCACAGACTTTACTGCGGTTCATTGTAAAAACTTTGTACAATGAACTGCAGTAAAGTCTGTGACACAGGCACACGGCGTGTGTGTCTGTCATTGACACTGTCACTGTTAGCCTGGCGGAGCCTTCCGTCTCTGCAGGCACCCACAGCCACATCCTGGTATGTGGGTCAGCGTGAGTGAGGACCCTCTCCTGTGACCCCTCCCCTCCACTGACTAATGATTATACAGCAATGCTGAATACCACCAGCCGAGGGCCCGCGGGCGTCACCCCCCACTAAATGAAGCCCCCGGCCGCAGGTGCAAAGGTTCCCTCCCTCCGCCGCCTCTCTGCCACATGCAGCGCTACAGATGCGGCTCTCTAATCGTGCCGCCGCTCACTCCTCAAGGGGTACTCGGGAGGCCCCAGCGTGCAGCCCTCTAACATAATTGATTAGAGGGCAGCATCTGCCTGCTCCAGCCAGCCCGGATCCCCTCGGTATACCCTTGAGAAGCGAGTGGCTGCGCAATTAGAGAGCCGCATCTGAAGCGGACGGTGCAGGTGGCAGAGAGGCGGTGGAGGGAGCCACTGCAACTGCGGCCGGGGGCTTCATTTAGTGCAGGGGGTTCAGTGACGGGATCTGCTGCGGGCAAACTGGCTGGTGCGGCCACAGGAGAGCCCTCACTACCAACCAGAGCCCCCACTGACCACCAGGGTAAGGTGACCAGTTTTTTTAAATCCAGGAACATTTTTAAGGGCTTGTCGGTGGATCCAGGCATCAGGTGAGTATTAAAAAACAAAAATGTTTTATTTTATGTTCCTGGGGACATGTAGGGCTCATTCAAACTGGAATCGGCCGGTATGTACAGCTCCGTGCTGTGTGCATAGCCGTATCGGGCAGCTCCCGGGAAGGACAGGTGCTGCATGTGATTAGTACACAGCCCCCATTCTTCTCTATGGTACTACGCGGCCGTACGCAACCCTGCGCACACCCGTTTGTTTAAGTAGTAACCAGCACACGCTGTATGCAACTTCTAACAGCGTGGGAGACGGGAGGCTGGGCTTGTCTGGATCCAGGGATCTACTTAATTTTCAAGCAGTGCCCCTCCCAAGAATAGACTCTGGATCCGCCCCTGCTGGTGACCCTTCCTTAAAGTCATCATACATGGCTGGTGATCCTTCCTTAAGGTCACCATACATTGCTGGACTTTCTCTCGTGGTCTGAACAAGGAAAGATCAATCGGCTCCTCCATCTATGCTAACAGTATGGATGGAGGAATCTGCACTGCCAGGTATTGTATTCAGGTAGCTGCAGGACCCATGGCTGCTTGAATACAATGGTGCTGCTGAACAATGAGTGCATTTGATAGGACGCAGTCACTGTTTGGCCAATGGGGCATGGCAGGGGTGTCCATTGCCTAGAAACATTGAGTGTGGTGCTTTACAGACCACACTCAGGTGACACTTTGATTGCTAAAAGTGAGGCACTAATTGCATACAACATGAAATTCAATTTAAACCAGCGTCTTGGCAAAGCAACCAACAATCCCTTATTTGGAAGGGCTGTCCCTCTTTTAGAACCAAATTTCCATGTCCTTCTTTACTTTTAAGCTGCCCCCCAATTTCATCTGATGTGTAAACCTCTATAATTATTATTGTACAGGACTTATATAGCGCCAACATGCAGCACTTTACAATATAAGGAAGACATTACAGTTGCAATACAATTCAAGACAAGATGGTTAGGAGGGCCCTGCCCCTGAGGGCTTACAATCTAAAATGTATAATTTGCAGGTCATGACGTGCCACCCGACTTCCTGATTGGCTCGGAAAATGGTGTTACTTGTTGCTAGGCAGCCTGGCTTCCTGACCAATCAGGAAGGCAGATGATACCTCATGAACCGCCACCCGTCTTCCTGATTGGTCAGGAATCCAGGCAGCCTCTGCTAGTGAAGCCGGTGTTCTATCGATAGAACACCAACTTCCCTGGTAATCAGGAAGTTGGGTGGCAGGTCATGATCCACCGCCTGACTTCCTGATAATCGAAGCACACGGCACCGGTATCGGTACTCAGTATTTTCGAGTACCCCCAAAAAAATATATAAGTACTCGTATTCGATACCGAAAACCCGGTATCGGTGCATTCCTAGTATAAATAGGTAATTTTGATATATGGGTATCAGTAAAGCCTAACTTCATGTTGTTCTATAGTTGAAACATCCGCAATACAGTCGGAAGCCCAGGTAGGCCCCTGGGGCTCACAGCTCATCAGGACTTGAGTGCCGGTAATTAATTGGACAGATAGAAACCCAGATAGACAAATTAGCCATAAAGTTATTGTCGCGTTACCCGTCACATAGTGACATTACTAAATTTGGTCCAGATATTTAGGCTTCAATTCCATCATGTGCAAACTAGACATGTGCAATTCGCTTTGTTCCGAATAAAAATTCAGGCAAATTTTCAGAAATTCGGACATTCGGACGCATCAGAAGTTCCGAATCCCAACCCATCCAAATGTGTCCGAATCCAAATTTCCGTTTACGAATTTCGGATCCCGTCCGGATTCCATTCAAAAACGAAAGTGAATCAGACATGTGACTTTTCTGGCCAATCAGATGTGTTTTTTGGTTTAATGCATCTGAATGGGTCTGAACACAAATTTTCTTTACGGCAACATAGGAGCCATATACAGTATATACATATAATACTAAAGCCGGGGCTCCTAGCCCCAAATGGTATTCGGGATCCGAGTTTCCTATTTGCATTTGGAAGCTCCCAAATGCCATTCGGTCTGGGAGCCATATACATATATTACTAAAGCTGAGGCTGCCAGACCCCAATGGCATTTGGGAGCTCCCGAATGCAATTCTGAAATTCGGATCCTGAAATAACGAAATATCCAGACCGAATTTTTCCGCAGCTTACATGTCTAGTGGAAACTGTCTCAGATTCCATTCACGTTCTGTGATGGGCAGCTCCACTTTAAATCCTCCTACGAGCGTGTTATCTTATTTGGGAGATTTGTGGTGAAAATTGAATTAGGGCTCAGACCACACAGCCGTCCAAGTCTCTCCGGCAACGCGTTCACGCCGCCTTCCATTTTTACCGCGGATCCACCTAATTACACCACTTACGGGCCGCTGACAGACACCGAGTAACATTTGTAAGTTGTAACCGATCATTTGAAGCACTTAAGCAAATTGTCCTACTTAAGCTTTGAACTAAAACGTGTCTAAGAGCGGAGAGACGGGAGAGACGGGCCTTCCGGTCAAAGACGTCTTTTCCTTTTATTTCTCGAGCTGACATTTCTTTGTCATCTGTTGTGGGAGGAAGGACGGCGAGCGCGGCTGGTGTTCTGAGTTAGCTGTGTTTTTTCCAAGAAGCTGTCAGAACTTCTTTTTCTCCGTCAAGAGAACTGGTCAAAACTGATGACGGGCAATAATCTGCACATCTGTGCGAGTCCGTTTGCCCACACTTGGATAGTGTGCATCCAAGTGTGGGCACCTGGACCAGCACAGATGTACAGGTTCAGGTCGGCATGTAGCCATGTCCTCCTACAGGGAGTTACAGGCAGCTGCATGCAATTGCACGTTCTCCCGGGAGCAGGACTCTGCACGCTGTAAGGATGTGCACACCCGGGGGGCATGGCCAAGCGGCGTGCATGGACGGACGCTGATCACAGCAGCTCCGGTCCCACTCTCATCCTTACCCTATCCTGACGGTTCCAGCGACTCGGTCGGCACCCGGGCTCCTTCCGCTCTCCCTCAGGATCCTCCTGGCAGATACAATGGGGAAAATCGGGGACCAAAGGGACGTCTCTGCGGCCGAAAAATTGGCCCGGTTCTAGCGGCAAGATGGTGCCGGACATGCGGCCCTCCGCACCTCCTCGGGCTCCACGATGAGGACGGGGACTCCTCAATCCTCAAGTAAGGGGGCTTCCCAGGGGAAATCTGCTCCACTGACCCAGGCTGATCCACTGACCCACTGAAGGGGAAGGCAGCACAATCCCCCCAGGCTGAACACACAAAAGGCCAACCTGTACAACGTGCCTGCAGGGCCTCTGAGGAGAGGGGGATGGGGGAGACGTTCCCTGCAGACACACAGGCCCCTGCTGAGCCCACCCTCCTACAATTAATGGAGGCTATTCGGGACTGCAAAACCTCCCTGGCATCACAGATTGAGGGGGTACATATAGACCTCTCTCTGCTGAAGCATGATGTTCAGGGTCTGCGTGACAGGGTCACCGAAACTGAGGGCCGCATTACTATCCTGGAAGATGCGATGACCCCGTTGTCCAGGGATACTGCTGGATTACAGAGGGAGCTAGCGGCCTGCAGAGCTAAAATGTTAATCCGTTGGGTTGAGATTCTGTATAACGCCCCAGTGGCCAGACTGCGCATCAACAGAGAGGTATCCGACTCGTTTAGTATCTTTCGGGGTACCAGACAGGGTTGTCCTCTCTCCCCTATCCTTTTTGCCTTGGCAATTGAGCCCCTGGCGATTAGGATACGGAAGTCTGTGAATATACATGGCCTGAAGATACGTGATCTGGAGGAGCGTATCTCTCTGTATGCTGACGATACGTTAATTTATTTGTCTGACCCGAATAACTCTCTACGCCATCTCCTCCAGTTATTGGATATCTTTGGAACGTTTTCGGGCTTCAAGGTCAATTGGGATAAATCAGTCCTTTTTCCCCTAGATGAGGCTACGGTGGCGAATATCCATCCTGTATGCAAGCTAAAGGTGGTAAAGGACTTTAAATATTTAGGGGTTAAGGTTCAATTGCCCCTCTCCTCTTATATTACTAATAATTTGGCCCCGACTATTGACTCTTTTCAATTGAAAACTAAACAGTGGATGGACCTACCGCTGGACCTTATGGGGAGAGTCAATATCATTAAGATGAACTTTCTCCCTAAGCTACTGTATATCCTAGCGAATGCCCCTTGCTATGTCCCAAAAAGCTACTTCTGTAAAATTGACTCAATTTGCACGGGGTTCCTGTGGCGGGGTCGCACTCCTAGGGTGGCCCTGGTGGTACTGCATTGTTCTCAGACACTCATCCGCCTCCTTTTATTTTATGCCAGGAAAACCATTCTCCTAGTCTGGGGTAGCCAGACGGCCCCCTCCCTGGGCGAATGGAAAAGACTGATCAATCAAGCACTCCCCATTTACAAACTAACATACGAGCAGAGAGGTAACCCGACACGTTTTGGTCGCATATGGGACCCATGGCTGGCCTCCTCAAACACAAATTTGGAAACGGGGTAGTACTACTAACTTTTGGTCCTGAGTCCCCCAGTCCTGGACCTATGAGTCCTAGGTGATACTCTTGGTCGGCTGATATATGTGGCTGAGTTTGTTTCTCAATGTTCTGTGATACCTATCTTAGAGCTTTATCACCATGTCTTGAACCTTGAATATTGCATCCACAGCTTGTGTAACTTGTGTAACCTTGTAACCCCGTGACAAACATAGAGAATGTACTGATGTGTAAATGCCTGGGTTATGTTGACCCAATTGTTGTTTGTTGATGCTGTTGTTGTTATCATTGTTGTGTCTTAGACACTTGCAAAAATCAATAAAAATTATCTTTTAAAAAAAGGATGTGCACACCCGTGTGAAGGATCCCTTATAATAACTGTTACTTATTAATATTTTATCTTGTCTGAGCTTTGTTGTTTCTGAGTTTTCTCTTAAAGGGCTTTATTGTAAAAACATCCGCAGAGCCATTCGTCCTACAAAACTGCATGCACATTACTCCTGTGTACATGGAGGCTAAAAAGCAGTGTTATTCATTGATCTTCTTTCCGTGTTGGATGTAATATCAGGAACGTACCACATTATGACCACTGGATGGAGCTGAGGAGCACAGGAAATAAGTATGTGCTATACCACATTATGGCCACTAGATGGAGCTGAGGAGCACAGGGAATAAATATTTTTTTTATTCGTTGTTCCTTTTTTTCTATACAGTAAGTGCATTAAACTTACAAATGTAACTTCCAGCAATAAAGTGCTGGTATTAAGGAAATATGTATGTATTATACCACATTATGGCCACTAGATGGAGCTGAGGAGCACAGGAAATAAGTATGTATTATACCACATTATGGCCACTAGATGGAGCTGAGGAGCACAGGAAATATGTATTATACCACATTATGGCCACTAGATGGAGCTGAGGAGCACAGGAAATAAGTATGTATTATACCACATTATGGCCACTAGATGGAGCTGAGGAGCACAGGAAATAAGTATGTATTATACCACATTATGGCCACTAGATGGAGCTGAGGAGCACAGGAAATAAGTATGTATTATACCACATTATGGCCACTAGATGGAGCTGAGGAGCACAGGAAATAAGTATGTATTATACCACATTATGGCCACTAGATGGAGCTGAGGAGCACAGGAAATAAGTATGTATTATACCACATTATGGCCACTAGATGGAGCTGAGGAGCACAGGAAATAAGTATGTATTATACCACATTATGGCCACTAGATGGAGCTGAGGAGCACAGGAAATAAGTATGTATTATACCACATTATGGCCACTAGATGGAGCTGAGGAGCACAGGAAATAAGTATGTATTATACCACATTATGGCCACTAGATGGAGCTGAGGAGCACAGGAAATAAGTATGTATTATACCACATTATGGCCACTAGATGGAGCTGAGGAGCACAGGAAATAAGTATGTATTATACCACATTATGGCCACTAGATGGAGCTGAGGAGCACAGGAAATAAGTATGTATTATACCACATTATGGCCACTAGATGGAGCTGAGGAGCACAGGAAATAAGTATGTATTATACCACATTATGGCCACTAGATGGAGCTGAGGAGCACAGGAAATAAGTATGTATTATACCACATTATGGCCACTAGATGGAGCTGAGGAGCACAGGAAATAAGTATGTATTATACCACATTATGGCCACTAGATGGAGCTGAGGAGCACAGGAAATAAGTATGTATTATACCACATTATGGCCACTAGATGGAGCTGAGGAGCACAGGAAATAAGTATGTATTATACCACATTATGGCCACTAGATGGAGCTGAGGAGCACAGGAAATAAGTATGTATTATACCACATTATGGCCACTAGATGGAGCTGAGGAGCACAGGAAATAAGTATGTATTATACCACATTATGGCCACTAGATGGAGCTGAGGAGCACAGGAAATAAGTATGTATTATACCACATTATGGCCACTAGATGGAGCTGAGGAGCACAGGAAATAAGTATGTATTATACCACATTATGGCCACTAGATGGAGCTGAGGAGCACAGGAAATAAGTATGTATTATACCACATTATGGCCACTAGATGGAGCTGAGGAGCACAGGAAATAAGTATGTATTATACCACATTATGGCCACTAGATGGAGCTGAGGAGCACAGGAAATAAGTATGTATTATACCACATTATGGCCACTAGATGGAGCTGAGGAGCACAGGAAATAAGTATGTATTATACCACATTATGGCCACTAGATGGAGCTGAGGAGCACAGGAAATAAGTATGTATTATACCACATTATGGCCACTAGATGGAGCTGAGGAGCACAGGAAATAAGTATGTATTATACCACATTATGGCCACTAGATGGAGCTGAGGAGCACAGGAAATAAGTATGTATTATACCACATTATGGCCACTAGATGGAGCTGAGGAGCACAGGAAATAAGTATGTATTATACCACATTATGGCCACTAGATGGAGCTGAGGAGCACAGGAAATAAGTATGTATTATACCACATTATGGCCACTAGATGGAGCTGAGGAGCACAGGAAATAAGTATGTATTATACCACATTATGGCCACTAGATGGAGCTGAGGAGCACAGGAAATAAGTATGTATTATACCACATTATGGCCACTAGATGGAGCTGAGGAGCACAGGAAATAAGTATGTATTATACCACATTATGGCCACTAGATGGAGCTGAGGAGCACAGGAAATAAGTATGTATTATACCACATTATGGCCACTAGATGGAGCTGAGGAGCACAGGAAATAAGTATGTATTATACCACATTATGGCCACTAGATGGAGCTGAGGAGCACAGGAAATAAGTATGTATTATACCACATTATGGCCACTAGATGGAGCTGAGGAGCACAGGAAATAAGTATGTATTATACCACATTATGGCCACTAGATGGAGCTGAGGAGCACAGGAAATAAGTATGTATTATACCACATTATGGCCACTAGATGGAGCTGAGGAGCACAGGAAATAAGTATGTATTATACCACATTATGGCCACTAGATGGAGCTGAGGAGCACAGGAAATAAGTATGTATTATACCACATTATGGCCACTAGATGGAGCTGAGGAGCACAGGAAATAAGTATGTATTATACCACATTATGGCCACTAGATGGAGCTGAGGAGCACAGGAAATAAGTATGTATTATACCACATTATGGCCACTAGATGGAGCTGAGGAGCACAGGAAATAAGTATGTATTATACCACATTATGGCCACTAGATGGAGCTGAGGAGCACAGGAAATAAGTATGTATTATACCACATTATGGCCACTAGATGGAGCTGAGGAGCACAGGAAATAAGTATGTATTATACCACATTATGGCCACTAGATGGAGCTGAGGAGCACAGGAAATAAGTATGTATTATACCACATTATGGCCACTAGATGGAGCTGAGGAGCACAGGAAATAAGTATGTATTATACCACATTATGGCCACTAGATGGAGCTGAGGAGCACAGGAAATAAGTATGTATTATACCACATTATGGCCACTAGATGGAGCTGAGGAGCACAGGAAATAAGTATGTATTATACCACATTATGGCCACTAGATGGAGCTGAGGAGCACAGGAAATAAGTATGTATTATACCACATTATGGCCACTAGATGGAGCTGAGGAGCACAGGAAATAAGTATGTATTATACCACATTATGGCCACTAGATGGAGCTGAGGAGCACAGGAAATAAGTATGTATTATACCACATTATGGCCACTAGATGGAGCTGAGGAGCACAGGAAATAAGTATGTATTATACCACATTATGGCCACTAGATGGAGCTGAGGAGCACAGGAAATAAGTATGTATTATACCACATTATGGCCACTAGATGGAGCTGAGGAGCACAGGAAATAAGTATGTATTATACCACATTATGGCCACTAGATGGAGCTGAGGAGCACAGGAAATAAGTATGTATTATACCACATTATGGCCACTAGATGGAGCTGAGGAGCACAGGAAATAAGTATGTATTATACCACATTATGGCCACTAGATGGAGCTGAGGAGCACAGGAAATAAGTATGTATTATACCACATTATGGCCACTAGATGGAGCTGAGGAGCACAGGAAATAAGTATGTATTATACCACATTATGGCCACTAGATGGAGCTGAGGAGCACAGGAAATAAGTATGTATTATACCACATTATGGCCACTAGATGGAGCTGAGGAGCACAGGAAATAAGTATGTATTATACCACATTATGGCCACTAGATGGAGCTGAGGAGCACAGGAAATAAGTATGTATTATACCACATTATGGCCACTAGATGGAGCTGAGGAGCACAGGAAATAAGTATGTATTATACCACATTATGGCCACTAGATGGAGCTGAGGAGCACAGGAAATAAGTATGTATTATACCACATTATGGCCACTAGATGGAGCTGAGGAGCACAGGAAATAAGTATGTATTATACCACATTATGGCCACTAGATGGAGCTGAGGAGCACAGGAAATAAGTATGTATTATACCACATTATGGCCACTAGATGGAGCTGAGGAGCACAGGAAATAAGTATGTATTATACCACATTATGGCCACTAGATGGAGCTGAGGAGCACAGGAAATAAGTATGTATTATACCACATTATGGCCACTAGATGGAGCTGAGGAGCACAGGAAATAAGTATGTATTATACCACATTATGGCCACTAGATGGAGCTGAGGAGCACAGGAAATAAGTATGTATTATACCACATTATGGCCACTAGATGGAGCTGAGGAGCACAGGAAATAAGTATGTATTATACCACATTATGGCCACTAGATGGAGCTGAGGAGCACAGGAAATAAGTATGTATTATACCACATTATGGCCACTAGATGGAGCTGAGGAGCACAGGAAATAAGTATGTATTATACCACATTATGGCCACTAGATGGAGCTGAGGAGCACAGGAAATAAGTATGTATTATACCACATTATGGCCACTAGATGGAGCTGAGGAGCACAGGAAATAAGTATGTATTATACCACATTATGGCCACTAGATGGAGCTGAGGAGCACAGGAAATAAGTATGTATTATACCACATTATGGCCACTAGATGGAGCTGAGGAGCACAGGAAATAAGTATGTATTATACCACATTATGGCCACTAGATGGAGCTGAGGAGCACAGGAAATAAGTATGTATTATACCACATTATGGCCACTAGATGGAGCTGAGGAGCACAGGAAATAAGTATGTATTATACCACATTATGGCCACTAGATGGAGCTGAGGAGCACAGGAAATAAGTATGTATTATACCACATTATGGCCACTAGATGGAGCTGAGGAGCACAGGAAATAAGTATGTATTATACCACATTATGGCCACTAGATGGAGCTGAGGAGCACAGGAAATAAGTATGTATTATACCACATTATGGCCACTAGATGGAGCTGAGGAGCACAGGAAATAAGTATGTATTATACCACATTATGGCCACTAGATGGAGCTGAGGAGCACAGGAAATAAGTATGTATTATACCACATTATGGCCACTAGATGGAGCTGAGGAGCACAGGAAATAAGTATGTATTATACCACATTATGGCCACTAGATGGAGCTGAGGAGCACAGGAAATAAGTATGTATTATACCACATTATGGCCACTAGATGGAGCTGAGGAGCACAGGAAATAAGTATGTATTATACCACATTATGGCCACTAGATGGAGCTGAGGAGCACAGGAAATAAGTATGTATTATACCACATTATGGCCACTAGATGGAGCTGAGGAGCACAGGAAATAAGTATGTATTATACCACATTATGGCCACTAGATGGAGCTGAGGAGCACAGGAAATAAGTATGTATTATACCACATTATGGCCACTAGATGGAGCTGAGGAGCACAGGAAATAAGTATGTATTATACCACATTATGGCCACTAGATGGAGCTGAGGAGCACAGGAAATAAGTATGTATTATACCACATTATGGCCACTAGATGGAGCTGAGGAGCACAGGAAATAAGTATGTATTATACCACATTATGGCCACTAGATGGAGCTGAGGAGCACAGGAAATAAGTATGTATTATACCACATTATGGCCACTAGATGGAGCTGAGGAGCACAGGAAATAAGTATGTATTATACCACATTATGGCCACTAGATGGAGCTGAGGAGCACAGGAAATAAGTATGTATTATACCACATTATGGCCACTAGATGGAGCTGAGGAGCACAGGAAATAAGTATGTATTATACCACATTATGGCCACTAGATGGAGCTGAGGAGCACAGGAAATAAGTATGTATTATACCACATTATGGCCACTAGATGGAGCTGAGGAGCACAGGAAATAAGTATGTATTATACCACATTATGGCCACTAGATGGAGCTGAGGAGCACAGGAAATAAGTATGTATTATACCACATTATGGCCACTAGATGGAGCTGAGGAGCACAGGAAATAAGTATGTATTATACCACATTATGGCCACTAGATGGAGCTGAGGAGCACAGGAAATAAGTATGTATTATACCACATTATGGCCACTAGATGGAGCTGAGGAGCACAGGAAATAAGTATGTATTATACCACATTATGGCCACTAGATGGAGCTGAGGAGCACAGGAAATAAGTATGTATTATACCACATTATGGCCACTAGATGGAGCTGAGGAGCACAGGAAATAAGTATGTATTATACCACATTATGGCCACTAGATGGAGCTGAGGAGCACAGGAAATAAGTATGTATTATACCACATTATGGCCACTAGATGGAGCTGAGGAGCACAGGAAATAAGTATGTATTATACCACATTATGGCCACTAGATGGAGCTGAGGAGCACAGGAAATAAGTATGTATTATACCACATTATGGCCACTAGATGGAGCTGAGGAGCACAGGAAATAAGTATGTATTATACCACATTATGGCCACTAGATGGAGCTGAGGAGCACAGGAAATAAGTATGTATTATACCACATTATGGCCACTAGATGGAGCTGAGGAGCACAGGAAATAAGTATGTATTATACCACATTATGGCCACTAGATGGAGCTGAGGAGCACAGGAAATAAGTATGTATTATACCACATTATGGCCACTAGATGGAGCTGAGGAGCACAGGAAATAAGTATGTATTATACCACATTATGGCCACTAGATGGAGCTGAGGAGCACAGGAAATAAGTATGTATTATACCACATTATGGCCACTAGATGGAGCTGAGGAGCACAGGAAATAAGTATGTATTATACCACATTATGGCCACTAGATGGAGCTGAGGAGCACAGGAAATAAGTATGTATTATACCACATTATGGCCACTAGATGGAGCTGAGGAGCACAGGAAATAAGTATGTATTATACCACATTATGGCCACTAGATGGAGCTGAGGAGCACAGGAAATAAGTATGTATTATACCACATTATGGCCACTAGATGGAGCTGAGGAGCACAGGAAATAAGTATGTATTATACCACATTATGGCCACTAGATGGAGCTGAGGAGCACAGGAAATAAGTATGTATTATACCACATTATGGCCACTAGATGGAGCTGAGGAGCACAGGAAATAAGTATGTATTATACCACATTATGGCCACTAGATGGAGCTGAGGAGCACAGGAAATAAGTATGTATTATACCACATTATGGCCACTAGATGGAGCTGAGGAGCACAGGAAATAAGTATGTATTATACCACATTATGGCCACTAGATGGAGCTGAGGAGCACAGGAAATAAGTATGTATTATACCACATTATGGCCACTAGATGGAGCTGAGGAGCACAGGAAATAAGTATGTATTATACCACATTATGGCCACTAGATGGAGCTGAGGAGCACAGGAAATAAGTATGTATTATACCACATTATGGCCACTAGATGGAGCTGAGGAGCACAGGAAATAAGTATGTATTATACCACATTATGGCCACTAGATGGAGCTGAGGAGCACAGGAAATAAGTATGTATTATACCACATTATGGCCACTAGATGGAGCTGAGGAGCACAGGAAATAAGTATGTATTATACCACATTATGGCCACTAGATGGAGCTGAGGAGCACAGGAAATAAGTATGTATTATACCACATTATGGCCACTAGATGGAGCTGAGGAGCACAGGAAATAAGTATGTATTATACCACATTATGGCCACTAGATGGAGCTGAGGAGCACAGGAAATAAGTATGTATTATACCACATTATGGCCACTAGATGGAGCTGAGGAGCACAGGAAATAAGTATGTATTATACCACATTATGGCCACTAGATGGAGCTGAGGAGCACAGGAAATAAGTATGTATTATACCACATTATGGCCACTAGATGGAGCTGAGGAGCACAGGAAATAAGTATGTATTATACCACATTATGGCCACTAGATGGAGCTGAGGAGCACAGGAAATAAGTATGTATTATACCACATTATGGCCACTAGATGGAGCTGAGGAGCACAGGAAATAAGTATGTATTATACCACATTATGGCCACTAGATGGAGCTGAGGAGCACAGGAAATAAGTATGTATTATACCACATTATGGCCACTAGATGGAGCTGAGGAGCACAGGAAATAAGTATGTATTATACCACATTATGGCCACTAGATGGAGCTGAGGAGCACAGGAAATAAGTATGTATTATACCACATTATGGCCACTAGATGGAGCTGAGGAGCACAGGAAATAAGTATGTATTATACCACATTATGGCCACTAGATGGAGCTGAGGAGCACAGGAAATAAGTATGTATTATACCACATTATGGCCACTAGATGGAGCTGAGGAGCACAGGAAATAAGTATGTATTATACCACATTATGGCCACTAGATGGAGCTGAGGAGCACAGGAAATAAGTATGTATTATACCACATTATGGCCACTAGATGGAGCTGAGGAGCACAGGAAATAAGTATGTATTATACCACATTATGGCCACTAGATGGAGCTGAGGAGCACAGGAAATAAGTATGTATTATACCACATTATGGCCACTAGATGGAGCTGAGGAGCACAGGAAATAAGTATGTATTATACCACATTATGGCCACTAGATGGAGCTGAGGAGCACAGGAAATAAGTATGTATTATACCACATTATGGCCACTAGATGGAGCTGAGGAGCACAGGAAATAAGTATGTATTATACCACATTATGGCCACTAGATGGAGCTGAGGAGCACAGGAAATAAGTATGTATTATACCACATTATGGCCACTAGATGGAGCTGAGGAGCACAGGAAATAAGTATGTATTATACCACATTATGGCCACTAGATGGAGCTGAGGAGCACAGGAAATAAGTATGTATTATACCACATTATGGCCACTAGATGGAGCTGAGGAGCACAGGAAATAAGTATGTATTATACCACATTATGGCCACTAGATGGAGCTGAGGAGCACAGGAAATAAGTATGTATTATACCACATTATGGCCACTAGATGGAGCTGAGGAGCACAGGAAATAAGTATGTATTATACCACATTATGGCCACTAGATGGAGCTGAGGAGCACAGGAAATAAGTATGTATTATACCACATTATGGCCACTAGATGGAGCTGAGGAGCACAGGAAATAAGTATGTATTATACCACATTATGGCCACTAGATGGAGCTGAGGAGCACAGGAAATAAGTATGTATTATACCACATTATGGCCACTAGATGGAGCTGAGGAGCACAGGAAATAAGTATGTATTATACCACATTATGGCCACTAGATGGAGCTGAGGAGCACAGGAAATAAGTATGTATTATACCACATTATGGCCACTAGATGGAGCTGAGGAGCACAGGAAATAAGTATGTATTATACCACATTATGGCCACTAGATGGAGCTGAGGAGCACAGGAAATAAGTATGTATTATACCACATTATGGCCACTAGATGGAGCTGAGGAGCACAGGAAATAAGTATGTATTATACCACATTATGGCCACTAGATGGAGCTGAGGAGCACAGGAAATAAGTATGTATTATACCACATTATGGCCACTAGATGGAGCTGAGGAGCACAGGAAATAAGTATGTATTATACCACATTATGGCCACTAGATGGAGCTGAGGAGCACAGGAAATAAGTATGTATTATACCACATTATGGCCACTAGATGGAGCTGAGGAGCACAGGAAATAAGTATGTATTATACCACATTATGGCCACTAGATGGAGCTGAGGAGCACAGGAAATAAGTATGTATTATACCACATTATGGCCACTAGATGGAGCTGAGGAGCACAGGAAATAAGTATGTATTATACCACATTATGGCCACTAGATGGAGCTGAGGAGCACAGGAAATAAGTATGTATTATACCACATTATGGCCACTAGATGGAGCTGAGGAGCACAGGAAATATGTATTATACCACATTATGGCCACTGATGGAGCTGAGGAGCACAGGAAATAAGTATGTATTATACCACATTATGGCCACTAGATGGAGCTGAGGAGCACAGGAAATATGTATTATACCACATTATGGCCACTAGATGGAGCTGAGGAGCACAGGAAATAAGTATGTATTATACCTCATTATGGCCACTAGATGGAGCTGAGGAGCAAAGGAAATAAGTATGTATTATACCACATTATGGCCACTAGATGGAGCTGAGGAGCACAGGAAATAAGTATGTATTATACCACATTATGGCCACTAGATGGAGCTGAGGAGCACAGGAAATATGTATTATACCACATTATGGCCACTAGATGGAGCTGAGGAGCACAGGAAATATGTATTATACCACATTATGGCCACTAGATGGAGCTGAGGAGCACAGGAAATATGTATTATAGTGTAAAGAAAGAGAACCAGGGAAAAGGAGGGAAGGTTCAGGCACAAATTATTCAATTATTTAAATTACTTAATTGGAATGTGTGTCCCCTATGAGATAATTATATAAACAAGAATGATTCCCCTATTGGGGGATCCCACCATTCCTACAAACAATGATATAGATAACACCGATAATAAATGCAATATATATTTATTTGGTTTAGAGAAAAGCTAAAAGTGACTATCCTATAAAATACTACATTCTAGGCATAACATCAACAGACAAAACATGTAGACATTCAAATGACTGCATCCACTTGTTGATATATAAAGTGGGTATATGTATAAAACTTCATCCATAAAAAGACATGTCGAAAAAAAGAGGGAAAAACTGGTATATTCAGGTTTGGAGAGTAAGTTCTGAAGCTGACAAATGTTCAGATATGTGGAATATTTCCTGAATGAGTGTAAGAATCGCCCTCGATCGAAAAAGAGGGAACCGATTATGGCAATGTGGTAACACAGAGAAAAGATAAAGTCCAAGCGGCAGCCCGGGAGAACAATGGAATCCTTGAAATAGTAATCAGGCTGAGTGTGAAAGAATGAATATAACTCACGATCCGAAGACACTTTGTTTCAAACGGGTGACACACAGCTACCAGGAGGTGTAGATGATGCCTCGGCTAGATGAAAGGGTTGATATGAATCATAGCCTTGACTGAATAGCTGTGTTTGGTTCATCCGGTGTCTAATTTCCCGTCTCCTCAGCTGGGCTGATGTCCGTTTGGCTGTGCTTTTCTCTGTAAGATGTCATTGTTAATTCGGCCATAGTAGCCAACAAGGCTCCACGTGGAGATTGATGATATCCAAACCGATTTTCCCAGGAGTCTTTAAAGGATATCCTTAAGACTTTCAAAACTGGACATGTCTCGAAGTGGAGCAGTCATAAAACAAAACCAGCTAGACGCCCAATGACGCGTTTCGCCCCTCCCACATCGGGGCTTCCTCAGAGAGGCGTTATTTGGTTTGGGTTCCGTGATCTCTTATATGTGTAAATTAGTGGATGGAGTCATTGGTAACACCTGAGGCTCCATCCGTTCAATTTGTATTCCATCTCCATTAGATGACTCACTTTGCAGAGATATATAGTGACCCAAAATTAGGGGAGATTATACAGAGATATATCATAATCATATATACATAGCGTGTCATTCATGATTTCAAGACCACTTGCTTGCAATAAAATAGATTATATTTGTAAACATGTTGAAGAAATTTTTTGTATAGTTTGACTATATGTATAGAACTACGAATCTCATCTACAGGGTACATTTGTGACACTTTAATTCTTGACGTATTTAAAATGGGTAGCCGGGGTGGACATATGGCTGCACAAAAGATTCAAATTACTAATCCTGTGCAAAGCACAGAAAATTCAACTACTGAGAAGATACTTAAACTCAGTCCAGTTCATTGAGTCAGAAACTGGCATTGGTAGAGAAAACTTTTCTCAGGTAAATGAAGTGCAACCATATGCCGGAAATATGTACTATACCACATTATGGCCACTAGATGGAGCTGAGGAGCACAGGAAATAAGTATGTACTATACCACATTATGGCCACTAGATGGAGCTGAGGACCATAGGAAATAAGTATGTATTATACCACATTATGGCCACTAGATGGAGCTGAGGAGCACAGGAAATAAGTATGTATTATACCACATTATGGCCACTAGATGGAGATGAGGAGCACAGGGAATCAATAGTTTTTTTCTATACTGTAAGTGCATTAAACTTACAAATGTAATACATTGCAGCTGATCAGTCCCTAGATTTGGTGGCTGCATTCGTTTTTTTCTTTTTATTTTCCCCTGGTGATCCAGCCAGTAAGAAACTTCCTGTCCCAGGGTGGCAAAGCTAATTCACTATACTGTATCTACTAGACATGTGCGATTCGTTTCGTTCGGAATGGAAATTCGGACGAAATTCTGAATTACAGATATAACGAATGCAAACGAATCCGAGTTTCCGATTCCGAAATTCGTTAGCAGTAGTCTGTACGAAATTTCGTTGCATCAAAGTGACATTTGAGACAAAAACCTTTTTTTCCTCTTAAATGTCACTGTGCTGCAACCAACGCACGAAACGAACAAACAAAATCACGTACAGACAACCGCTAACGAATTTCGTCCGAATCCGAATTCCGAAACTATTTGAGTTTCAGACGCGAATACCGAAAAACTAAATAACACAAAATCCGAATGAAAACAAAACTAAACACATTTTTTGCTGGTGCACATGTCTAGTATCTACGAGGGAGCAGAGTTGTCACCCTAGGCTGCTCGCTCCTGATTTGGAATAAAGATTCCCTCCCCCCATTTTTCACACCTTTTTTTCCTTTATTTTCACTTGGTGATCCTGCCAGTAAGACACTTCCTGTCCTAGGGTGACAACTAAGTCTAACCCGTCTAACCCACAATCTGCCTGCATTTTAAAGGTGGTCTCTGGATACATTGTTCCATTGTTGAGATTCATCCTTCATATTTTGTCACATAGACACATCAGGAAGTTAGAACAAATCTCCCAAAAGTGAGGGAAAAGCTATCACTGGAGCAACTGTCACATTGGAATATGTCTCTTCTATTCCTGTCCCAGTGACAACTCCAAATTTTGGATAGCCTCTAACTTTGAGTCATCAGGTGTCAGAGTCAAGTAGACTTGGATAACGCACAATCTCCTGCGTAGTGGTAGCCAGTACAGGGGCATTCCAAGAGCACGGTAGCAAACTCACAATCCGGAATCGTAGTCGTTGAACATAGCAGGGGTCGGGCAGGCAGCAAAGTATCAGGGTCACGGAACAGGCCAGGGGTCGGTAATAGGAATCAGAAACAGGTATACCGCCAGGTACTCTAAGAACAAGCTTAACAATAACCAAGCACAGAATGACTCACCCTTCCTGCTTATATACCTGTTGGCAATGAGATGATGTCATTTCCAGGGGCGGACCACTTCCTTGGAGAGACGTGCACTGTCCCTTTAAGAGGCGGTCCAGTGCTCGTGTGTGCCTCTTCCTGTACAGCTCTGGACGATGGAACAAGAGGACACCACGCACAGCAGCCGTTGGGCTCTGCACTGCACAAGGAGACCAGCTGACGGCGTGAGTCCCTGCGGGAGGTAACAGGTAAGTCCTCACATCAGGACACACATGGGGGCTGATTTACAAACCTTTTGCATTGCTCATCACTGCGCGAATGAGACTCACAGCACTGCATGGCCACTAGATGGAGCCGAAGAGCACAGCTGATTCCTATGCTCCTCTGCTCCAACTAGTGGCCGTACAGTGCAGCGCATCTCATTCGCGCAATGAAGAGCTGTGCAAACGGTTTATAAATCAGCCACATAGAGTGCGAATCTACACAGCAAGAACAGAAACAGTAAAATGACAAGGTTCATAACTCTTCCCTACTCTATAAAAAAAATGTTTGTCTTTATGCACGCTTTAATGCAGTATGCGGCAAGTTGGGGGGTTCCATCATTGTCCGACCAGCGAATGCCAGTAGCTGATGTGTGTATGAGGGCAAATCAAGACAGTAAGATTTATGAAAATCCAATAGACGCGGCCATCACAGTTTCAGAATATCGAGCCGCAGATTTACATCAATACATTTTCCATGCAGCTCCAGAAAAAAAGATGCTAATTCAAGGTCAATATGACAGCAGAAACAAAGGATGTGCCGATGAATCAACGTGAAAGGACACAACAAAATCTTCACTCTCTGATCTTTAATTGGCGGGAACAGTAAACAAATATGTCACACCGAATGCATTCATTCGTGATGTAAAAAGAAAATTAAAGAAGAACTCCGGGAATTAAAAAAATGTACCCTTGCGGTGGGGCTACCCCAGCAATGAAAGGGTTAAGTGCTCATTTTGACAAAGGGACTCAAATAAAGCAGATATACTCTCCTGATCCGGGGTCCCGCGGTGGTCAGCGCTCATCTCTCTGCTCCTCCAGCTATGGAATGTCCTTGTGTCTAATGCAGGTCAAGACACATTATATGCAGTCTATCGAGTGTAACTATAAAAGATAGGGATGCACCGATACTGATACTGGTATCAGTTTCGGTGCCGATACCGAGTATTTGGGCAAGTACTTAGGACAGGCAAAGTCCTTCAGGGCATCTGAATACCCTCAGGAGTGTATATCGGGAGAGAGTGGCAGGAGAGGATACAAATAACCAAAGAGATGAACAACAACAAAACTTAAAGGAGAACTATGAGGTGAGTGCTTTCCACTCACCTCATAGTTCTAGCCGACCTGTGACAATGAGACCGTCACAGGTCGGCTCAGTAGATCGGGAGGTGAGCGAACACATACCGGCGCTCGCTCACCTCTCGATCCTGTCACGGCTCTCTGCCATGACAGGGGAGGGGCTGGATTCCCCCCTCCCCGCTCCGATCCTCCAGCACTGACTGGCGGAACGGACGGGGAAGGGGGCGGGTACAGCTGGCTCTGCCTCTAGATAGGCAGAGCCAGCTATCAGTCACGCAGCTGGGCGGATCCCGGCATAATTGTCGGGATCTGCTTCAGCTGCGGCATCTCAGTATACCGCGAGCTACAGCTCGCGGTATACTGAGCCTAGGGTGACGGGAGGATGCTAGTTTGTGTCCTCCCGTTACCCTAAGGAGAACTATGGGGAAAAGCCTTAACCCCATAGTTCTCCTTTAACTATACCATATTTACTTGAGGTCCATCAGTGTCTGGTGAGTGCTCTTCATATTGGTGAAGGTGGAGGACTCGGAGCTATTGTCTTCACTGGGGTCTGTGGAAGATTACATATGGAAATTGTGAGGGAGTGTATAGACGAACTGTGTCACCATTATGAAAAAAGACTTCCTCATTCATTATTAAAGGAGAACTATGGGGTCAGGGCTTTTCCCCATAGTTCTCCTTAGGGTGACGGGAGGACACAAGCTAGCATCCTCACTTCACCCTAGGCTCAGTATACTGCGAGCTGTAGCCAAGTATGTCTGGATCCGCCCAGCTGCGTGACTGACAGTTCTCTTTTAGTTCTGTGACAGCGGCTCCGTCCTCCGCCCTCCCCCGCCGCCGGTTCCTTCACTTCTTCTCGGAACCCCGCTGGGGAGAGCGGCGGGAGGAGAGGACATGGCGATCTACCAGTGATCGCTACGCGATCACTGGTAGATCGCGATCGACCTTGTGGGCACCCCTGATCTAGAGGCAGAGCCAGCTGTACCTGCCCTATCCCCCTTCCGTTCCGCCAGTCAGCGCCGGCGGATCGGGGAGGGGGGAATCCAGCCCCTCCCCTGTCACGGCAGAGAGCGGTGACAGGATCGAGAGGTGAGCGAACGCCGGTATGTGTTCGCTCACCTCCCGATCTACTGAGCCGACCTGTGACAGTCTCATTGTCACAGGTTGGTTAGAACTATGAGGTGAGTGAAAAGCACTCACCTCATAGTTCTCCTTTAATAGGGATAAATGGATTAACTTCTCCAAAACTGATTTTACCGCCAAAATACCAATTTCCCTCATCCCTACTGATTAGATATACTACAGAGTAACAAGTCCACTGCTCCATTTGGCTGCTAGGAGACAGAGAGGTATCAATATGTAAACTCCACTTTGGAGCTTACCCAAGTCTGAGATGTAGGGGATCCCAGCGCACTCCTGGGGGGGTGAAATGCACGCCGCCCGATCAGATAAACAAAAAAGTAAGTCACCAGCACTCCAAAGTAGGGCTGGTAATGATTAAAATTTTCGTGTTCGATTAATCGATTCATTTCGATTAATTATAACGCACATACGGATCCAACTACATTGGCCTGTGCACATACAGCACAGCAATGAAGTAATACAATGAACTAGGATCACACTCATCCAGCACGTTATTAATCTCACGTGCCCCACTCAATATGGCCGCCGCTTGAGTGGGGCAACTCAGAATAATAATGTGCTGGATTACAAATGTATTTACATAGTATAGTAAAACAGCAAAGCCCTAAGGGTGATTTAAACATAAGTATTAGCTTAATATTTGAAGTAGCAGCACCTGTCCATTCCATTTCATGTAAGGACCTGATTGCAACATAATATCAGTAAATTACAATGGGCACATTTCTGGGAGCGAGATGGGGGTTGGGGGGGGGGAGGTTAATGGAGAGCCACATAGTGCATATATATAAGTTTAAGATAAGACAGAAGCTTGGTGCTTCTTGGGCAAACTCACCAGCCCAAGTGGCTCCGTCGGCTAACGAAGGGAAGGGGGAGGAGTCAGGTGATGTCACGCACATCGACGTCACCGGACTCATCTCCCCTTCCCTTCGTTAGCCGACGGAGCCACTTAAAGGAAGGGGGGAGGAGTCCGTTGACGTCAATGTCCGTGACGTCACCGGATCTCCGACGGGACTCCAGAAAGCCCGGCGGAGAGGTGAATCTTTTTATTTTCGATCAAAAGAATTTTAATCAATCAAAAAGTTTAACGATTAATCGAGGAATTAATCGTTGATTTCCCCAGCCCTACTCCAAAGGTTCTCCAAGCAAAGTTCTTTTTATGAGGGGAGGTCAATAAGTTCTTACCCTCACCATGATCTAGATGTGCTAGGGATCTGACATTTTGCAGGTTTATAGGTGGATATCTTAGTAATACGCATGCACATTTTTGTAGGTCGTGGTGAATTATAGCTAGAGCCAAGAGAAATGGAGTTGGTGTCATGCCAGACAGAAGTTGAATACCGAGCCGTGATTCGGTTCCTCCATCTTCAAGGGAAATGTCCCAAATAATCCATGAAGAGATGTCAGCAGTGTATGGAGAGGATTGTCCATCATATGAGACCCATCCACCTATACTCACCTGACCTGGCACCTTCGGACTTCTTCCTGTTTCCAAATCTGAAGAAACATTTACGGGGAAGACGTTTCCACAATGATGAGGCGGCAGTCATTTCTGAAGTTGATAACTGGTTTTCCTCCAAATCTGCACACTTCTACGCAGATGGAATTAAAGGTCTGTTCCACAGATGTGAAAAGTGTGTAGCCATAGGAGGTTTTATGTAGAGAAGGAGGGGTCAGTGGACTAAATTCCAGATCCCTAGCACATCTGGATCTTGGTGAGGGTAAGAACTTATTGCCCTCCCCTCGTATTCTATGTGTAAAGTTCTTTCATCAGGCAAAACAAAGTGATGACTTCTCAATCACTTTGTTTTGTCTGATGAAGGGACCGGATGCGTTACGAAACGTTGCTACACTTGGTGATGTAACTTTATACATGGAATAAAAAGAACTTTGCTTGGAGAACCTTTGGAGTGCTGGTGACTTACTGCTTTATGAGGATCCCCAGCTCCCATGTGTCAACGCTGGAAGTCTGAGTGGCCAATGCTGCTTTTGGGGGTCACTCCATTGATAAAATGAACCTGTTTCTTCCCCTGCAAAGCCAAGACATAGGTATGGGTAGGTTGCACAGGTCACTTCTCAAGGCAAGCATCCACTGCGATAATTTGCTGTCATTTCAGCATTGTAGTTTGTTTTGGGTGGTTTTTTTTTTGGGGGGGGGGGGTTCTTTCATTTTCTGTTTTGAAGACACAACAGGGAGTGAGAAGAAATTTCCCCAAAATGAATTGTCACAGCAATTGGTCTCCCCTTTGGAAGATTTCCTCTCATCCCATGTTCTGGTGACAACTGCAACATTTTGGATCTTCCATCACTTTTTGGTCTTGGTGACAGTGATCACCAGGAAAAATAGGGTGAATCTCCCCAGGGAGTCAAAGAGGAGTAGTAGAAGTCAGAACCCCAAAGGAAACCCCCCATGACATGTACTGAAGTCCCATGGACTGCTTGGACTTGTCTTTGTCCCGCTGGTCTCTACTTCTCTTTGGATTTACACAGTACCACCATGGCCTTCCACCCCCTTTATTCCTGATAAGAAGTCTGTACGGTATGGTTTGTTTTGCTATAGCATTGAAAATCCCTACAGTGTTTCTAACTCTTCCCTACCCTATCCAAAATTTAAAAAAAGTTTGGGCTATAGATACACATTTAGGTAGTAATAAACTCTCAAAATGTTCTTCAATAATGAATACAGATCAAACAAACATACATTGGACACCAAAGCATTTCTTTCATCTTTTGTCCAAACTGTCATCATGTTTCTGAACAGCTTCAACTCTCTTAGATCTCCTTCCCTGAACTTACTGTTCAGTACAAGATCACAACAGTCAGAGCGGTCTCCAGTAGATGTCCATATACTGTGGTTACCATTAGTCCCCTTTCCCAGGGACAGACCTCTTAAACAAGGACTGTCCCCGGGAAAGTGAACTAATGGTAACCATCAGCTGGAGACTCCTCTGACCCTTGTGATCTTGTACTAGACAGGGAAGTAGAGCTAAGAGAGTTGGAGCTGTTCAGAAACATGATGACTGGACAAAAACATGAAAAAAGCGAACATCCCCGAGAGGGTCCCCGGCAGTAGTACCGTATATACTCGAGTATAAGCCGTCCCGAATATAAGCCGAGGTACCTAATTTTACCACAAAAAACTGGGAAAAAGTATTGACTCGAATATAAGCCGAGGGTGGGAAATGAGGCAGCTACTGGTAAATGTACAAAATGAAGATAGATACCAATAAAATTACATGAATATTTATTTAAAAGAAAAACAATAACCTAGCTCTGTAAGTGGAAAAGGGGGTACAGGGCTACATATCATGTACTACGGATCATTTAACCCATTCATATTAGCAGAGGATAATTGTAAATCTATTGTTCAGTGCATTCTATATGTAGTATATAGTACATGTACATATAGAGTGCCTGCAACAATACATTTACAATTATCCTCTGCTAACATGAATGGGTTAAATGATCCATAGTACAGGGCTACATA
>NW_017307143.1:293797-310686 GCF_000935625.1 Nanorana parkeri | reverse complement strand
GCCGCCCACCGGAGCAGCAGTGACGCAACGCTCGGCGAGGTAAGTAAGAAGAAACCTGACCACTGGACCACGCTGACTCGAGTATAAGCCGAGGGGGGCACTTTTCAGCAAAAAAAATGGGCTGAAAAACTAGGCTTATACTCGAGTATATACGGTAAATGCAAATTAAATTCAGAAAAAGGAGCTCCTTCATTTCTGTTTTTCCCCTACAGCAGTTCCTCAGGGGACAACTCCGGGAACTCATTCCTCAGCTCAGAACTCTAACAAAATAGCAAAGGGGGTAAGGGGTTAGCACTTGGTTGCTGAGAAAAAAACACTGAGGCCATCGTTACCGAGCTAAGGGGGGGGGGTTTTCTTCGGGACGGGAGCAGAGCTTCAGCAGGCTGGGGGATGCCTCACCCAGCACAGAAGACACGGCACGTCACTGCTCCTATCTATGCATGCATATCTTGGTGCCTCTTATTTATCATATGTTTATTTTATCTTTATATCTTAAATGTCTGCTTCTAGCTCCCAAGTTTGTTCCTGAGCTATGACTAAGGCCGAGTAAGGCAGAAACGCGTCAGTGATTGTTCTTTGTCTAGCTGCATGTGGAATAAAGTTTGAATTTCTTTTGAAGATCATAGTGTGCTGGTTCTTCAGTTTTCGAGCCTCTCACTCCAGAAGAGAGTCATCCATGCACCGAGTGTGGGGGGACGCATGATAGGGGTGAGCTCTGCGCTTTGTGTTTTCAGTTTTCTTGTTCCAAAGTCTGCGATTGTCAGAGGACATGTAAAAAAATGGGTGGGGAAGCATGGCTTGTGGGTGTGGAATCAAATGGGGGCGTGGTAACAAGTGGGTGTGGCGGTGTCCCTAAATTTCATTTTGACAATCTGTTAACCTTACCATATACTAGTCTGGAGGAAGGGAATGTCTTGCTGGTCCTGTGTGTTGGTGGAGACATACACAGCTTACTAGCACACACAAGGGTGGCTCCATAGGAACCCTCTGAGGGAAAGGAGCCACCCTAAAACAGGATATCAGGGCAACCAGTTGATTCTGCAGGAAGCTAAAACTTTTACGCATCAAGGAGCAAGCATCCATTGTAAGTGATTTCATCGGTATTTGCAAAAAAACATATTTTTTTTTTAATTCTTTATTTTAATCACAAGCAGCAGAAGTACAACATCTGTAATAACAACAATAATAATGCAGCCACAGTGTTAAAGTCCAATAGGTCAAGTGCAATCCTAAACAGAGCTGCTCTTTGTCTGAACAGAGAATGATACAATGATCACAGAAGAAAATAAGACATTTTTAACAAAGGTTAACCACTTCTGCTATGCAAGTGGATTTTTCTGTCTCTGGCGTCTTGGGGAGCAATCTAGTGATCAACTTGACGTTTCCAAAGAACATAAAGAGGTTTCTAGAGAAAGAGAGAAAAAAGAAAAGAGAAAAACAAAATGTATAAATAAGAAATAGAAGGGGGGACAGCTCAGAGGGGGAGGAGCGTAGTGGAGAGGGGAGAGGGAAGGAAAGGGAGAATGGGATGGAAAGGGGAGGGTTGGGAAGAGACCATTCAACTCCAGGTCAGGACAGATAGAGTGTACTTAGTTTGCAAAAAACATTTTGAGGGTTATTCACAAAGCTGCCGAAGGCAGCCGAGTGAATAACCCATCCGAAGTGAAGTGAGACGAACGCTGTTCAGCTATTCACTTCAGGCTGGTACGGCTGATTTCAGCCGTACATCAGCTGCCTTCGGCTGCACTTCGGTCGGCGGTACATGCTCTGGAAAAGTGCACTACATGGAGTACCAACTGTTGGGGACGTGGGCACAAGTGATTACAATAAAATGTAAGAGTTAAAAAACAGTGTGCAAGCTCTATGGTGAACAGGGTGAGGGACCCTTTATGGAGCGACAATACACAGATATTTTTAGAGCGCTACTACTGTATAGAGAGACTTACGTTTGAGGTGTCACTGTGTCTCAGAAGAAAATCCTCTGTGATCCCCGTGTGGAGCGTGACTTAGCCAGGGTACAGGGTGGGGTGACCATGGAATGGATGGATGCGTGCCTGGATGGTGTATAGCCAGCAGAACTGATCAGATGTTGGGGCTGTGCGGACTGAGCTGGCCAGACCTGGCCGCAACAGCAGTGTGTGGTAACTGCTGGATAAGTGTCAGTAAGTCGGATTGCACGGGATGATATACACCATCCAGGCACGCATCCATCCATTCCATGGTCACCCCACCCTGTACCCTGGCTAAGTCACGCTCCACACGGGGATCACAGAGGATTTTCTTCTGAGACACAGTGACACCTCAAACGTAAGTCTCTCTATACAGTAGTAGCGCTCTAAAAATATCTGTGTATTGAGCCAAAGTGCAGAAGGACTTCGACTCAGCCGATCCAACATCAGCTTCGGCTGAGCCGAAGCTCCGGCAGCTCACTCGCTGTCGTTCGCCGTATTTGCATAAGGGCTGAACGGCAATAAGCAAATAGCCAAATGCCACCGGGCGTGGTACCGAGCAGAAAAGGAAATCAATGAGCAAAGTTGAAAAAAAGTAGAAAAAAATGTTTAAAAATGTCAATAAATAATAAATGAAAACAAAAGAAAAAATGTTTTAAAAAAAAGAAAGAAAAAAAAACTATTGGGAGTAGCTAGCAGTGACAGCTAGCTCCGCCCAACTGTTTCCTATTGGCCCGGACCTGCTAGAGTCTTCTAGCAGGTCCCAGCCAATGAATAAAAACTGGGCAGAGCCGGCCGTGACGTCACGGCCGCCTCCACCCAGTTGTCATTGTCTAATGACAGTTCAGCGTCCCCAGGTCATTTGGGGAAGCCGATCTGTCATTACAACTGGGCAGAGCCAGCCGTGAGACCACGGCTCCGCCCAGCCGTCATTTTCGAGGCGTTCGCCGCGCTTCGGCTGTCACTTCGGCTCAGTCGAGCTGAGCATATGCCTTCAGCTCAGCTGAGCCACTCGGCCGCCTTCGGTCGCTGTACGGGCTATAGTGAATAGCCCGCACAGCATCCCTCCGGTTCGACTGAAGCAAAGGGCTCCCGCAACTGAAGCTAGCCGAAGGATCAGCCGAAGCTACAACTGGTCCTTCGGCTAGCTTTGTAAATAACCCCCTTTGACTCTAAAGCCCTATTCACACTGAGCGACATACCTTTAGGAGCAGATCCGCTCGGCTGGGATAGGGCGACTTTCGTGGCGACGTTCCAGCGACGGTAGCGCGTCCTTCACCGTCGGGCTGCATTAAAAAATAGAAAATTCACGCGACATCCACCGAAAAAAGGGTCCTGCAGGCGCGACTTGCGACCGCGACAGGCGACATGGAGCTGTACATTAAAGGAGAACTATGAGGTGAGTGCTTTTCACTCACCTCATAGTTCTAGCCGACCTGTGACAATGAGACTGTCACAGGTCGGCTCAGTAGATCGGGAAGTGAGCGAACACATACCGGCGTTCGCTCCGATCCGCCAGCGCTGACTGGCGGAACGGACGGGGGAGGGGGCGGATACAGCTGGCTCTGCCTCTAGATAGGCAGAGCCAGCTGTCAGTCACGCAGCTGGGTGGATCCCGGCACAATTATCGGGATCCGCTTCAGCTGCGGCGTCTCAGTATACTGGGAGCTACAGCTCGCGGTATACTGAGCCTAGGGTGATGGGAGGACGCTAGTTTGTGTCCTCCCGTTACCCTAAGGAGAACTATGGGGAAAAGTCTTAACCCCATAGTTCTCCTTTAAGACAGCTCCATTGAAAATCATTGGCCGGCGACTTCTCGCGATATCGCGCTGCAAAAATGTGCAATATCGCAGCGGCAATCCGCTCAGTGGGAAAGGGGCCTAATACCACTTTAAAAAAAGTAGCAAATGGAAACAGAAGTAAGTAGCTGTTTTATGGCTTATTAATTATTGCCTTTTGTGTGTTGCTCGGAGTGTACTGCTAAAAACCAAATTGACCGTGTGATAGATTGCCATTTACTCGCCGGGATTAGACCTCTCGGCATGTTTTCGCATGCTATGAAACTGTCAGCGTGCCATCGATAATTTAGATTTCATGAAAAGCGATGACACGCTGAGCATTTTTTGACTCCTTCTAAATGACTGGTTTCTCCACCACCCGGCCGCTTGCCGTCCATTTTCTATCACCCTTGAAGGGTTTGTCTTCTCACAAAGAGATCGGCCCCCCATAAAAAAACGAGGAGCGCACTTCCCTTCTGTGAACTGTAAAACGGTGCGATCAATTGCGTGGAAAGTCTCTGACACCGTCTCTCAGCCTCATCCTCACAAATCAATTAATGAACTGATCAATGTTGCATGATATACGCAAGTTAATTAGAGCACAAGATGTTCCTGTTAGCACTCGGCGATGGCGCCATAGGCAGCAAAAGAGAAAATACTTTTTCTTCTGAATCCTTTCCTTGAAATAATTTATATCGGAGTTGAGAAAACATTAACATTTGGCATAAATCTATGTGTTCCTAGTGCCTAAAGCATAAAGGGGAGGTTAGGGCCCCGCCCACGGTGTGGCCACATGTGGCAGAGTCTCGGGAAAGCTGAACTGCAGGCAGATATCAATGCAGCCATGCATTCATAGATACAGGGGTGTCCCTATACTTTGCGCTGGTGGTGCACGGTCTGGGGATAGTTGGGGAAGGGCATCGCTGGTTGTGCATATTACTGGCGGAGGGCATGGTGGATGTGGGGCTGCACGTCAGTGGCAGCACAAGGGGGATGTGGGGGGTGTTGCCCGCACCCGGGTGACACCATTGGAGGGGTGACACCAAAATGACTTCACAGTCATTTTGGTGTCACCCCCCTCTGAAAAGTCAGACACTCGGTCATGGACCGAGCGCCCGACAGTTTCGGGAGAGAGGAGGGGACTCGGCGGCATACCTCATCCTGCTGGGTGACTGTCCCCTTCTCTCTCTCTGTCGGCGTCCATCACCAAGATGGGCGCCGGGCAGGTATCAATAAGATCTCTGCACATGCGCAATGACATCACACACGCGGTAACTGCTGTGGGTGGCACCCGGATATGGGACGCCCCTGGTGCATGTTAACGGGGGGAATCACGGATGATGCATGGTACTTATGGCTCCAGCTCTTTCCGGCGTCCCGCCCAACTTACTGATGTTACTGGTTGCCAGGATCTGGGCAGGCCCTTCAGCCAGAGCATCCCGCTCATTTCCTGCCAATCAGTGATGTCAGTGACCTGGGCAAGATGCCGGACAGAGCCCCCCAGGTTGCTATGAGCTCTTAGTAATCTGGGACACTCTGGCCGGACAAGGGGCACACCAGCTACTTCCCCCCCCCACATGACCCAATGACATGCTGCCTGAGGCACCAGCACAGATGACTAACCGGGGACCCCCTTCTCCGGCTTGGACGGCCGCCACTGCCCGCTTGGCTGACAGCTTGGCCCAAATCCCCTCTCCCCTTCTCCATGGTTGACAGCTTGGATGATTCTGGACCGTATTAACCCACCGCTCCCCCCTTCTCCTGGTGAGTAAGGTAGGGAGGGCCCCCGCCTCAGGCTGCCTCATTATAGGGACACCCCTGCATACTGTAGAAACACCATGGAATGCAGTGTAAGCACTTAAATCTGACTTGGTATCAGCCTCTTTCAGCTCCCATGTACAGCAGAGCTCAGAGGGGAAGAGTAAGAAGCAGCACAACAATCAGTTTTGCTGCGGTGCTCATGTATGCTACCAAATAATATGCTGATAGGAGGAGAGAAAGACGTGCACTCATCACTGCATTGCTTCCCCTTTTGCTATCCAGTAGCAGGCTGGGGGAGGGACAAGACCTGTAACTGTTACCCGACTGTAGCAAAGAAAAAAAATGGGCCCCCTATCCCCCTTGCCAGACAGTGTTTTGCTGTGTGACAGGAGGTATGTAAATCTCAGTACTCGATAGACAGAGATACAAATCCTTTGGCAGGTAAAATACATCCTGTATATGTCTTCCATCTGTGCACTTAGCTGTTTGCCTGGGGCCAGCTTTAAAGGGAAATTATAACAGTTTGGGTCGGTTCTATTCTTAAATGTATTGCATGTTGTATGTTTTGGGGTTGTTGTGTTTTTTTTGTACTATTTATATAAAATCTTACTAAGAAACAAGTATTACAGGGTAAACCCATGACTTGCAGAACATTTGGAGCTTCCTAGAAAGATCACAAGAGGAGCTGTTTGCTTTCAGACTGTCTCTCTCTTACTGAAACTCCAAAAGCACACATGAACAAAGATGTAGCTTAAAGGAGAACTATGAGGTGAGTGATTTTCACTCACCTCATAGTTCTAGCCGACCTGTGACAATGAGACTGTCACAGGTAGGCTCAGTAGATTGGGAAGTGAGCGAACACATACCGGCGTTCGCTCACTTCTCGATCCTGTCCCTGCAGAGAGCCGTGACTGTCACTCACAGCTCCTTGCAGGGATCCCCCCCTCCCCATTCTGATCCTACAGCACTTACTGGCGGAACGAATGGGGCGGGCACAGCTGGCTCTGCCTCTAGTTGCTCCTACTCGCTGAAATGTTCCTGAAGCCTATCCCGATACCGGAACTTCCAGTATCAGGAAGCCGGGCAGCAAGTCATTATATGCTGCCCAGTTTCCTGATTGACCGGGACTCATCACCAGTGAGCATGAAAGCCGGGGGGTGGGTAATGACTCGCCCCCCCACTTCCTGATTGGCAAAGAAGCCGCCTCCATGCTACCTCATCACCTGGTGACGAGGTCAATCAGAAGTGGGGTCAATCAGAAAGCCGGGCGCCTTGTAATGACCCACCACCTGGCTTCCTGATTGGTAGAGAAGCTTGCCAATCAGGAAGCCAGGTGGCGACTCAATACCCGTCCCCTCCCCCCCCGGCCTCCTGATGGGCCAGAAAGCCCATTGAGCATGGGATCATGAAGATGGCTTCCCTACTAATCGGCAAGCCAGGTAGCGAGTCATTACACACTGCCCGGCTTCCTTAATAGGGCTTCCAGTATCGGTGCATCCCTAGTTATTAGTATATATTCTTTCCAGGTCGAATGTAATCAATTCATAAGATTAGTGAATCAGGAAAATGCCCCATTATGGCCACTAGATGGAGCCGAAGACCATAGGAAAAAACCACTGACATGAGCCTGTAGCCCCCATTGACAGTGTTATAGTGTCCTGCAAGCCCATCGCTGTCACTATTATTGGACAGCTTGGTCTGCATGTATAGGTGGAAAAATATTAGGGCTGCGGAAATTAACGATTAATTCCTCGATTAATCGTTAAACTTTTTGATCGATTAAAATTATTTTGATCGCTAATGAAAACACTCACCTCTCCGGTCACGGACATCGACGTCACCGGACTCCTCCCCCCCCTCCCCTCTTCCCTTCGTTAGCCGTCACGGACATCGACGTCACCGGACTCCTCCCCCCCCTCCCCTCTTCCCTTCGTTAGCCGTCACGGACATCGACGTCACCGGACTCCTCCCCCCCCTCCCCTCTTCCCTTCGTTAGCCGTCACGGACATCGACGTCACCGGACTCCTCCCCCCCCTCCCCTCTTCCCTTCGTTAGCCGTCACGGACATCGACGTCACCGGACTCCTCCCCCCCCTCCCCTCTTCCCTTCGTTAGCCGTCACGGACATCGACGTCACCGGACTCCTCCCCCCCCTCCCCTC
The DNA here is from genome assembly GCF_000935625.1 of Nanorana parkeri. NCBI lineage: Eukaryota > Metazoa > Chordata > Amphibia > Anura > Dicroglossidae > Nanorana > Nanorana parkeri. The sequence continues at coordinate 303,038 of NW_017307143.1, read as the reverse complement.
TTCCCTTCGTTAGCCGTCACGGACATCGACGTCACCGGACTCCTCCCCCCCCTCCCCTCTTCCCTTCGTTAGCCGACGGAGCCACTTGGGCCGGTGAGTTTGCCCAAGAAACTTTCTGCACGAGCGCCAGCCAAGGCATTGGCCTATACACATACAGCACAGCAATGAAGTTGGATCTGTATGTGCGTTATAATTAATCAAAATTAATTGATTACAAAAAAATTAGATTAATCGAACATGAAAATTTTCATCATTACCAGCCCTAAAAAATATACATAAAAGATACCTGAAAATAAAAAAAAAGATATAATATGCCAAATATACCGGTGGTGGGGGAGGCAAATGCTGAAGTTCCCTTTTAATAGCTCTTTAATTGAAGGAAATGCCCCCCTTCTCCTGTCTATGCTAGGAAGCAGAAGTGTGAATGGGATGCTACATTGATGATTGACAAGAATGACAAGTTGTGAACAGAGAATCAGATTCATATGAAAGCTGACTAGGCAGGTTCTTTCCCATTCACAGGACCATTTAATGGACAGTTATAAGCAGGAAGGTTAATAAATCCATCATTATTCAATATACACCAGGTACCCCGACGCCCCCCAACCTCCCCCCCTTCCTTACCCTTCCCACAGCCTGAAGAAAAATAGCCAATGTGGTTCTATTATAAAAAGTCAGGAGAGCTGGCTCCAGTGATGAAACATTTCAGCAGCCTGCAGCTAAAGGTAAATGATCTCCAGAACAATATGTGGCCATGTGCAACATATGCATGTATTAGGACAGCGGGCGCCAACTGGTGGTCCGCCAGAAAATTTTGGTGGTCCGCGTGCCCCTGTGTAACAATTAATATTATTACTGGGGTGGGGCAGGCAGCACCACTCCCTCCCTCCACCAGCACTGCCACTCCTGCAGGCACACCGGCACATATGTATGGATGTATGTATGTATATAGATATATTCTCATATGTGTGTGTGTGTGTGTGTGTGTGTGTGTAGATATACACACACACAGACACACAAGAATATATTTATATACGAGGAAACAATATGAGGCGGTCTTTAGACATCCAGAAAGCTATCGGCCAGCAATTGTTTTACAACGGCCGGCCGGGAGGGGGATAAATAATATTACTAGGTGCCCAATACTCATATTAGGTGCTTTATATAATAACAGGTTCACTTGCTAGAAGGACTTTGCAGAAGAATGTTGTTAGAATGAATGGCTGCCATTGCAATGTCTTGTTGGCAACATGAAGAGACAGGTTGTCCCCTCGTCCTACAGTGAGGTATTTGGGAGTCTGGAGGTCAGTCAGGCTGATAAGATGTTCAGAGATGGCAGAATTGAATGTCTATTGAAAATAAAGATAGTCACGGAGCAAAAGACAGAAAGGAAATAAGCGGAGGGACTACATGACAGGGTGGACATGGGATCAAGAAGAGGAGGGGTCAAGGTCAAGGTTTTTTCTTAAACAAAAGGGGATAACTTACCTGATTGGCCGAGTCATAGGTAGTACAGGAGGGGCTTCACAGTGGTCCGAGAGGGCGGAGAATTTCCCAGGTCAGTTGGAGCCAGCACACGGCGAGCGAACTTCTCCTACTCCCCGACTGTGACAGCAGCTATTGAAAAATGGCAGACGTAGACTCCATAATGGTACAACTCAAAGCTGCTGCTGCAGAACATGGTGCAGACTGGTTGCAGCACCAGTTTTCCAGCATCCTGCAGGGAGTTCCACATCCTCCTGCACAACGGGCCTCACTTGCGAGGAGGTCAAGGCCTCCTGCACGCTTCTCCCCTGAGGCCGGATCCAGTTCTGGGGTTCAGCGCCGCTTTAGGAGCCCCTCTAGGGACCCTCCTGGCCCATTACCCAAGCGTGCACCTGCGCAGTGGAGCAGTGGGCCTGGGAGGAATCCTCACCATCGGTGGAACCCCCAGGGCGAAGGTAATGTCCAGGCCTCGTGTTGCCTCCCCCTCCCTTCCTTCACCTGTACAGGAGCTTCCAGCCGCCTCACACGGCGAGGCTCCGGTCGATGAGGTGGCTCGGCATGGGATCAGCTCTGCAGTGGTGCTGGCCAGGCCCGTGCTGCGGCCGGCTGCCCCTCTCCCTCCTCCTTCATCACTCAGCAAGGGCTGGCTTGTGCAGTGCCTGACCCCGCGGCTGCCGTTCTGAGCGGGCGCCGTACGGGGCAGTCTGCTGTAGTGGAGAGATCCTCTGGCCCCAGAAGACTTCGATCGGTGATCGTCGGCAAGTCGGCGATTTTTAAAGAGGTGAGTTTGGGCCGTATGGAGGGTCCTTTTTCCTCTCCTCCTCCGGACGGCCTATTCAAATACTATGTAACTATGTAACTATGTCTTACCCCAGAGGCGGTTCGGTTAATGATGCAATTGATCCAACGGTGAGTACAGTGTCTTACACATCCTTCGACGCTGCCCTCGCTTGGGTGCGGCCCTGCTAGCGAAAACAGACATTGAGTCCGCCTTTCGGCTTTCGCCGGTTCACCAGTATAGTTTTTCGTTGCTTGGCTGCATGTGGCAAGGTTCCTATTTCATAGACCGGTGCTTACCAATGGGTTGCTCTATTTCCTGTGCCTTGTTTGAGACGTTTAGTTCATTCTTGGATGTTTCCGGTATCAACTCCATCATTCGCTATCTGGATGATTTCCTTTGTACTGGCCCTCCTGAGTCTAACTTGTGCGGGGTGTTACTAACGACGCTGCAACATGTGGCTTCCCGCTTTGGAGTTCCCCTGGCGCAAGACAAAACTGAAAGGTCCTGTCACTGAGATCAGTTTTTTGGGTATCGTCATCGCTTCCCTGGCAATGGAGTGTCGCCTTCCGGACGACAAACTCGTGGCCCTTCAGGCTGAGATCCGAGAGACGATTGGAAAACGGAAACTTCCGTTGCGTCAGTTGCAATCCCTTCTAGGTAAACTAAATTTCGCTTGTCGGATTATGCCAATGGGGAGGGTTTTTTGTCGTCGCTTAGCCGCAGCGACTGCCGGGGTCCGCGCGCCATCGCATTTTGTTCGGTTGACGACGGAACATCGCGCTGACTTGCGGGTCTAGCATTTGTTCTTGGACTCGTTTAATGGACGGTCCTTGTGGATGGAGGGCCCCCTTAGCAATGCTGATCTGGAACTGTTCACCGATGCGGCCGGGTCCACTGGTTATGGGGCGTATTTTTAAGGTTGTTGCAGTGCGGAACCATGACCGGTGGAGTGGGCTGACGAAGGGTTCTTGAAGAATTTACTTCTGCTGGAATTATTTCCAGTGGTGCTGGCGGTTGACATCTGGGGGCCTTTCTTCCGGGACAAGAAGGTGCGCTTTAACTGCGATAATCTGGGGGTAGTTCAGGCTATTAATACGGTTTTTGCTTCTTCGCCGCCAGTGGTTCGCTTGTTGCGTCACCTGGTTTTGCGCTGCTTGCAGCTTAATACGTTTATTTATGCGGTCCACTTGCCGGGAGTTTGTAACACTTTAGCCGATGCCTTATCTCGTTTCCAGTGGGACAGGTTCCGTACGTTGGCGCCGGGAGTGGAGCAACATGGGGTTCCCTGTCCGAGGCATCTGTGGCGGCTTCCTTTGGAGTAACAGCAGGACTGTTAAGGCAGTCGGTGAGCCCGGCAACGTGGTCCGCATATGTGAAGGTATGGCAGGAATGGTATCTGTTAATTCAGGATGTCGGCGCGGTTGACGTTGGGGAGGTAGGTGCTGAATTGGTTCTTTATTTTATTGGCAGCAACAGTTTGCAGGGTGTGTCTGCGGCTTCCGTCAGCAGGAAGCTCTCGGGTTTGGCATTTTTGTTTAAGGGGCTACCGGGATTTTACCAAAGATTTTGTAGTTCGTCAAGTGGTGAAAGGATTTCGTAAAGGCCAGCGGCGTGCTGATTTGCGCAGGCCGGTTTCTTTTGGTATTTTGGGTAAAATCTTTAGTTATCTCCCTCAGTGCTGTTTTTCTGATTTTGAGACTTTGCTTTTTCAGGTGGCCTTCTCATTTTTTGGGGCTTTTCGGATTGGGGAATTGGTTAGTTCCTCCACGTGGGCCCACTGGGGTCTCTTGTCTCACAAAGTTGTTCTGTCGCATGGGTAGCGGAGAAGGAGCCGTGGCCCGGTGGAGGAGGAGGCCAGGCCTGGCGATGGTGGAGGAGGAGGCAGGGCCTGCCAGCGACCACTGAGGAGGAAGAGGTGGGGCCCGGTGGTGGAGGAAGCTGAAATCGGATCGGGACAGACAGGTAAGAGGTGTGCATAGGGTTGCCACCTGTCCAGGATTCACCCGGACCTTCCGTGTTTCAAACGTTGTGTCCGGGTTTCATGGCAGCTGAAACCCGGACACAAGATGTCAGGCAGACAGGGGCAACCAAAATTAAGATAGTGGCTACTGGCCCCCCACTGAAAATAGTCTCGGCTGTAATAGCTACAATATCTACACCATAGAGAGTCTATGGTGAGCTCTGCAGGGTCACTCTCAGGTGGGCTATATGGGGTCTCAGGTGGGCTCTGCAAGGGGTGTAACTAGAAATTACAGGGCCCCATTCGAATTTTGGGGCCCTGTGATTTCTAGTTACACCCCTGTATGGCCTGGATGGGAAGGGGGTTTAACACCGCGGATGTCAACTGGTTAAAGTAAAAAATAACCCTCCCCTCCCCCCGTGCTTGCTAGCAGTAGACATATGCAAAAAAGCTATTTAATTGTCCTCTAAAAGAAATGGATGCGTGCGTGAGCTGCATAAAAGGAAAACCAGAGCTGAAGAATCTCACGAACCAGCTCTGCGATATGTTAGGTTGTCCCACGTGCGACGGCTGCACCCTTCAGTGTTCCCAATTACAACGAATTAGAAAAAAAAACACACAAAAACCGCAGCGGTGAACAAGCCTGGGGAAGACATCTGACAGCTGCAGCATGATGCTCGCCTTGCGTCAGTCACTCGCTCTCCCCCGCCGCGATCATGGCATGCAAGTGCAAAAGTATATGTGCCAGATTATATTTCATTGCCGAAGGAATAGTAGAAATTCCAGCTGTGAGGATGTAATTAGCGCTTCTTGTGAAAAGAGAACAGGGAGCCTGCGTTCTATTTTTTTATTTATTTTCTTTCTTTTTAAATATTGCTGAAGAATAAACCTTCTAAAAGAAGAACAAAGTTGCATTATTGGAGTAGCATGGCACTACCATGTCTTCTAGTTTAAATTACAACCAGTGGGGTGGAGTAAGGTGATGCTATGCTGCCATCTAGTGGACGTTATATGTAAAGTCAGTTTACAGAATGCACAATTGTTATAGCTTTAAAGTGCAACCAAAAGCCACATTTATTCTTTAGTTTTGGATGGAGTGGAGAGAGATTAGAACATGTGCCAGGTCTTTATTGCTGTCGGTGTCCCCTTTAGGGAGATTCATCCTCTCTATCTGTCCTGGTGATTGTTATCACTGAAAGTAAAAGAAAATCCCAAATTTTGGGTTGTCACCAGAACAGGAATAGATGGAAAATCTACAGTAGTTCTGGTGACCGCCAGAGATTTTCCTTTCTTTCGAGGAATTTCCTCCTACTTCCAGACAGGAAATGAAGGGAAATTGCCCCAATGGGACACAGATGGCCAAAAAAAAAAAGCTGTCGGGGTTTCTTTACTCTATCCAAAACTAAATAAAAAAAGTTTTCACTTCAGTTCTACTTTAAGCGCCTCCCGTCCGTAGGGTTCAATATTGAGTTGGCTCCGCCCTTTGCCGCTATAACAGCTTCAACTCTTCTGGGAAGGCGTCCACAAGGTTTAGGAGTGTGTCTATGGGAATGTTGGACCATTTGTGAGGTCAGGTACTGATGTAGGAGGAGAAGGCCGGGCTCGCAGTCTCCGCTCTAATTCACCCGAAAGGTGTTCTTTCAGGTTAAGGTCAGGACTCTGTGCGGCCAGTCATGTTCCTCCACCCCAAACTCCCCCATCCATGTCTTTATGGACCTTGCTTTGTGCACTGGAAGCAGTCATGTTGGAACAGGAAGGGGCCATCCCCAAACTGTTCCCACAATGTTGGGAGCATGAAATTGTCCAAAATGTCTTGGTGTGCTGATGCCTTAAGAGTTCCCTTCACTGGAACTAAGGGGCCAAGCCCAACCCCTGAAAAACAACCCCACACCATAATCCCCCCTCCACCAAACTTTACACTTGGCACAATGCAGTCAGGCAAGTACCGTTCTCCTGGCAACCGCCAAACCCAGACACGTCCATCGGATTGCCAGACAGAGAAGCGTGATTGGTCACTCCAGAGAACACGTCTCCACTTCTCTAGAGTCCAGTGGCGGCGTGCTTTACACCACGGCATCCCACGCTTTGCATTGCACTTGGTGATGTAAGGCTTGGATGCAGCTGCTCGGCCATGGAAACCCATTCCATGAAGCTCTCTACGCACTGTTGTTGTGCCAATCTAAAGGCCACACGAAGTTTGGAGGTCTGTAGCTATTGACTCTGCAGACAGTTGGCGACTTCTGCGCAAAGTGCGCTTCAGCATGCGCTGACCCCGCTCTGTCATTTTACGTGGCCTACGACTTCGTGGCTGAGTTGCTGTTGTTCCCAGTTGCTTCCACTTTGTTATAATACCACTAACAGGTGACCATGGAATATTTAGTAGCAAGGAAGTTTCACGGAACACCTGAATCCAATGATTTGGAGGGGCGTCCCAATACTTTTGGCAATATAGTGTAAGTGGCAAGTGCTGATACGGTAGCTGGGAATTTCCTGAAACGCTTTGAGAACTTATTGATGAAGGCGAGTATCTACCTGAGCAGACCTTTAATGTGGATGTGACAGGACTGTACTGGACGAGGATGCCAGGCCGAAGTTACATGAGTAAGGAGGAAAAGTCGATGCCAGTCTATAAAGTAGCACAGGATAGGCTAACTCTGTTGTTTGGTGGCAATGCTTGCCGGAGATATGAAGCTGAAGCCTCTCTAAGTTAATCATGTAGAGCAGTGGTCCCCAACCCCCGGGCCGTGGACCGGTACCGGTCCGTGGATCAAATGGTACCGGGCCGCCCAAGGAACGTGTGCGACTTTCCATGGACGAGAGGTTTAAGGCCGTGACACACTGCAGGCGAAGCAGCGCGGCGCACAGGTGAGCGGCGACTCGTGGTCCTTCGCCTGCAGTGTGTCTAGTGAGTTCCGATCCCCCGCTCTGCCCGGCGACAGCGTGCGTAGCGCAGCGTCGTGAGATGAAAAAGTTAATCTCCAGCCAATCACAGCGCGCAATGCAATGAAGGCATCACAAAGCGGCAACACGCGACCAGCCAATCAGATCACTCAGTTCTGAGTGATCACTATCTGCCTGTGTCTGTATTTGCAAATGCGTCTTGTCTGTGGTATGTTCATACAGCCTAGTGCTATCCTATCCATCCCCCCCCCCCCTCAGCGGGCCGCGGTAAAATTATCAAACGTTGACCGGTCCGCGGCGATAAAAAGGTTGGGGAGCACTGATGTAGAGAACTCAAGAGCCCTTAAAAACATAGCCAAGAACTCTCTTCCTGTTATGTGGAAGAGTAACCACAAAGCCTGGGTTACAAGGGCCATTTTCCAGGACTGGTTTTTCCACCTCTTTATCCAAGAGGTAGAGAAATATTGCTTGGAGAAGGACGTCCCATTCCACATTCTTTTGCTCCTACACAATGCTCCAGGCCATCCCTCATTCATGGACAACTTTCATCCCAACATCAAAGTAGCGCATCTGCCACTGAATACTACCTCGCTCATCCAACCTATGGACCAGGGAGTTATAGCGACTTTCAAGAAATATTATTTAAGTCACACCTTTCTTCAGGCAGTAAAGGCAATTGACGAATCAGGAGCAACCTTGCAACAATTTTGGAAGGACTATAACATCTACAAGGCCATAAAAAACATTGACTTTGCTTGGATTTGAGAAGGTGAATGAGGAGTCCAAAAAGCTCTTCAGCAACTTAGTGACCCTCGGCGAGAAGCTGGAGCTAGATCTGCAAGAGGACGACTTCATTGAACTCCTTGCAGTGCAACACGAGGCGAGGCTTACTAATGAAGACCTGCTGGAATTGGAGGCCCAGAGAAAGGACGAAGAGATACAAGAGGAAGAAGAAACTGGAGAACCAAAGAGATTCACAATGGAGGAAATGGCAAGGGGATTTTCTTTATTTGAGGGGGCACTGTTAATTTTTAAAGCACAGCACACCCGAATGTAGAACGGTACATGAATTTTGCAGCAGTCGTTCTGAATGCAATCCAGTGCTACCATGTCATCTATAAGAAGAAAGAAAGAGCTACTATCCAGACATCACTGGATCGTTTTTTTCAAGAGGGTAGATAGAATTGAATCGTGCAAGGAACCAGAACCTGTTCCATCAACACCAGGCGGGAGTGAAATTGCAGCTTGCCCTCTGTTGCCTATTGCTGACGATCCTTCAGCTCTACCTTCTCCCACCTCCTCTTCCTCCTCCAGTAGGGTTGCCACCTTTTCTTCCATCGAAACCCGAAAGCTCTAGTTACATAGTATTTGAGGTTGAATAAAGACATTAGTCCATCAAGTCCAACCTAGTGACGCACAGAAATGTTTTTGGGAGAATGAGATGCGGCTTATTCGTATGTAAATAGAATCACCCATTAATATGTAAATATCACAGTTGAGACTATTTTCAGTGGGGAGGCCAGTAGCCCCTATCTCAATTTTGGTTGCCCCCTGTCTGCCTGACATCTTGTGTCCGTGTTTCAGCTGCCTTGAAACCCGGACACAGCATTCAAAACCTGAACTGTCCAGGTGAATCCTGGACAGGTGGCAACCCTATCCTCCCGTCAGTAACTCTTCTTGCCTGTTTACTCAATGCCAGCCCCTGTATGCCAGCTGTTGTACTGTACTTTTTAAGGTACTATAAGATTTTTAAAAAAATCTTTATATTTTTGTGTTTGTTTTGTATGTATTATTTGTGTGAAAAGTATTCTAAACCTATCACAGTACAGTACTGTACAGCAAATTGTGTGAGTTGGGTACCTAGGCTAACTTTGTTGGACTTATGAACAAATTGGACTTACAAACGCGCTATCGGAAACAGAACTTGTTCGTAAGTAGGGGACTTACTTTATAGATTTGTAGATACTGTAGGTAGGTACTGTACAAAGGACAGTATGGGGATGGGGGAATGGGGAAATTGATTAAAGGACCAGGGATGTCCCTATGATGAAACAGCTTGAGACTTATTGGGTCACATGGGGGGGGGGGGGGGCGTTGTGCAGGTGAGCTCTTTT